>NC_056727.1:787712063-787812063 GCF_019279795.1 Protopterus annectens
TAAATGTAGCGCAGCATCGCGCAAACCGGCTGCACTATAAAAAAACAAAAAAATTAAAATATTAAACCCACAAATGTGGGTTTTTGCAAAGCATTATTATACAATGGAAGGGAATAGCAGGGTAAAACAACATGGCCACCGAGTAGGGGTTGCTAAGGGGGATGCGGAGTGTAAGACATGTAACTAAGCATTAGTAGGCAATCCTATGTAAATGAGTGGTAGGATACTGAATCACACTGCTACATAAAAAAATGAGCATAATCCGTGCAGTGTAGGAGTAGGATAAGGGGGAGTAACAGAGTAGGAGACAGGTGACATCACAGGGGGGAATGTATGAAAGGAATGCAGCTCATTGGAGCACAGTGGCATGTGAAAGCTGTCAGTCACACATTATGGAAAGAGGAGTGTCAACAGGTAGGCATGGGAAAGGCAAGAAATGGAAGGTGTACATGATGGATAACACCAAAGTTTCTTGCTGGGCATGCATGCACGCGTGTGCGCGCTGGTAGGCACGAGTAAGACAGAGTGCGCGTGTGTAAGTGTGAGTGCATGTGTTTAAGGCAGAATAAGCATGTAGAAGCCTGTTTAAACACCTGTAAGCTTGTTTGCACTGGTGTGCGCACATTTTAACCCGAATAAGCAGATTCTAGTCTGTCTATGCATGTGTGCGCGCGTGTTATCCACTGTGAGCCTGTTTATGCTGGTATGCACATTGCTCCCCCCTGAGGAAACAGAAGGGAAAAAGGAAGCATGGGAAACAGTAGGAAGCTAGCAGAAATTATTGGCAGAGATAGCAGGTGAACACAATCAGAAGCAGGCAATTACACAGGCAGAACAGTAGCCCAGCCCAACACTTAAAACACTGCAAACAGCAGTGCAGAATGTTTCTCTCAAGAGACACTGCAACAGAGGAGTAAGCTACTAGAAGTGAAAACTGAAAAAGTTTCACTCAGACCAAAAATGCTAGGGGCTTCCATAGCTGTTATAAGGAGACATACGCAAATTGCTGAGGGTGGTGACTATGCAAATGCTGCCAGACAACCCACAGTGAGGAGACGGAGAAGAGTGTACAGGCCCAGGGTCACCTACCAGGGGTTACATGAGCTGGAGATAGTGGAGCGCTATAGAGTGGACAGAGACCTCCTGCAGCAAATTGTTGAGCTGTGCAGGCCATGTCTCACACACAGAGCCAACAGAGGGGAACCCATCCCAGTGGAAACCAAGGTATGTGTTGGCCTAAGAATACTAGCAACAGGTACCTTCCAGAAACCAACTGGTGATATGATGGGGATATCACAGGCATCAGCATCCAGGGTACTGCACCAGTTCCTGGACGCCATGTCAGCACATGTCGGTGAGCATGTATATTTCCCCAATTCCTGTGAGGTATTGGCCAGCAATATGCGTCTCTTCCAGCAAATAGCGGAATACCCTGAGGTAGTGGGTGCAATAGACTGCACGCATATACGCATCAAAGCACCAGCTGGTGAGCGGGGTAGGGCCTACATTAACCGCAAGGGCTTCCCCTCCATCAACTGCCAGGTCATGTGTGATGCCCAGGGCATAATAATGAATGTGTGTGCTGGCTGCCCTGGAAGCTACCATGATTCACATATCTGGCATCTGATGCAGCTGTACCAGACATTTGCCAATGGGGACATCCCACATGGTCACTTAGTGGGGGATGCTGGATATGCACTGGAGCCGTGGCTGATGACACCCATCAGAAATGCACACACACCTGAACAAGAATGCCATAATGATGCACACGCACAAACACGAAATGTAATTGAGCGTGTGTTTGGGCTACTCAAGTCACGGTTCCAGTGCCTGGATACATCTGGTGGAGCCTTGCAGTACTCACCAACTACATGTACCCAAATTGTCATGGTATGTGCTATGCTACATAATATGATTCTGCGAAAACAGCTGCAGCAGGACCAGCATAGGGCTGGGTCAAACAGCCCCCCACCATTGCCAAGCCAATCACAGGCAGAGCGTGACTCGGAGGAGGAACAACCTGAGCCTGCCCCAGTAGACAGAAGGAGGCGTGCCCAGTATGCCTTGACCTTGGCAAAGCGGCAATGCATAGCACATACACTGGCTCAGTAGGAACCCAGGAAATTATACCTCTCTCTGACTCACACATATAGTAAAATGGATGCCTAAGTTGACACAACCTGCTATCAAACATGTACAGGGAGTGTAGTATGTGCATCCAACATAGACAGCCCTGCAGTACCACTTGAGGCATGATTGCCATGTGTTAAGCAATGTAACACCATGTAGTATATGCAAACATGATGACCCTGACTAACATCCTACCCTCACCAAGCATGATGCCAGAATTTGAAGACGAGATGATCAATTACAATAATTGGCTTAAGTATTGCCAGTAGTCAAAGGGGATCCAATGCGTGCCAGCCTGGGATGACATGCTGAGCAAGGCACGATGCTCCACCTCCATAGGTATCACAAGGGATAAGAACCTAGATGTAATGCTACCCAATGCCAGATGTCCAAACTGAAAGATGCATGCAGTCTACACTCCCCTCAGCATGGAGAATGTTGATATCTGTCCTGCAACAGAAAACTGGGTTAAGGCTCACAAGAACACCCTAACACTACCAGGTTACACCTCATACTGTGCTTTATAACCCCAAAACATGGAACAAACTACAAAAGGAGGGTGAGTAGCAATAATTGTCAAGGATAACCACACCCCCATGTTGGTACCACAACAAGAAGCAGCATGGATTATCCATGCTCAAGTAACAGTGGCTAAGACTGCCTGCCAGTTTGTAGCCTGCTACAGACTACCCTCCAAATGCCAGGAACTGCACTTGGCCTACAGTGGAACACATGGAAATATCAAGCTCTCCAAACAACATTATATTGGGTGACTGAAAATACTCAAACATAGACTGGGAGCATTATCCCAGCACCAACACCCTAGGCCAAAGGTTCCTAGAATCCATAAACCAACACACTCAGGAACAATGTACCACTCTCACAAGAGGGGTAAGCATACTGGATGTGATAATCAGCAACATGGGTACTCTATGGCCAGATGAGAAGTGTATTCCTCACTGGTAAGATCAGACCATAGAGTAATCACACTGGATATTCACAGCCGGACCACAGTCCCTGTCCAGAAAACCACAGTGAAAAACATGTGTAAAGGAAATGTTGCACTCCTCCAAACTATTGTGGAATCCATTAAAGGCCCTGTGCCTGTGGGAAATATGGGCCACACCTCAGAACCGTTTATAAATGCATTCTATGAACACAGTCAGGAATGCATGGATTATGCAATCCCAAATAAAACCAAGGCCCAATACCATACACACAGGCATCTGGCATGGTGGACCACAGCCATTACCAAACCATGCAAGAGAATGAGGAAGTCACCACATGATAGAGCAAACCCAAAAAGGGAAGTAATCTCTGATCAGTATTATGGCAATAAAATATGGCCAGTCATAAAATCCACTAAGGCCAGCTACAACAAGTTGAATCTGTGAATCATGGGCAAGGTTACACCTGCCCCATGTACACAGACAACCCCCTCCACCCCTGCAAGAAATACAAATATATGTGAGAGATGCAAGCACGTCTCCAAACTGGAGGCTGAGCTCACTCAACTCAGTACTGTCTAAATTAGTCATGAGGAGAAGGTAACCACACACACCACAAACCCACTCACATAGACCTATCACAACTGCAAACAAAATACATAAACACACAAAAACATTCCTGGCGGCTATAATTAAAAACCACCAAATCAACTGAGGCCTCCAAAGCAGACACCCAAGAAACCACTACCCCCAAACATAGCACATGCAACACATAGCACACAAAGTCGGTGTACCAAACAGTCACAGCCCGTAAGGACAAACAACATATCCAATACACTTGTAATAGGTAACACCATAGTCAGACACACTGATGTCCTGCTCACCAGACTGAACAAGGAAAAGGGTACAGTAAGCTGCCTGTAGGCTGCTACAATCTGCCACATAACACAGTCATGCAGGTCACTCCAAAGCAAGTACAAATATGACTCAGTCATTGTCCATGCTGGTGTGAATGACCTGAGATGTACCTCCCTGGTCTACATGTAAAGAGACATAGAGGAGCTCTCCGATTATGTAGGCCAGGCAGGTATGACTCTGACCCTGATCAGCATCCTACCCCCACCAAGAATGATGCCACAGTACAAACACAGAATGATCAGATTTACAATTGGCTCAATTACTGGTGTCAATCCAAGGGGATACAATGTGTCTCTGCTTGGGATGTCATTTTTGACAAGCCACGCTGCTTTGCCAGGGATGGCTTGCATCTGTCACCCCTGTGTATCTGGATATTGGCTAAGGCTCTTGCCATCTCCATAGTGCCTTTTGTAGGCAAGGCTGAAAAGACAAACCCACCTCCCCAGAAAACATAAGTGGAAAAAACATGAGGGTAATGCTGCTCAATGCCAGATGTCTAAACCACAAGATGCACGCTCTTGAGGCCCTCCCCAGTATGGAGAACATCAATGCCTGTGCAGTGATGGAAACCTGCATCAAGGCTCCTGAGAGCACCCCAGCACTACCAGGTTATACCTCAAATCATGCTGTTCGGCCCCAAAACCTGGACCAAACCACAAAATGAGGGGGAGTATCCATATTCAACAAAGATACCCACACGTCCAGGTTACTGACAATGCACGAAGCATCAGAGACCATCCATGTGCAACTAACTGTAGGCAAAACTGCTGTACAGTTTGTAGCATGCTACAGACCACCCTCTCAGACCCAGGAACACCACTCAGCCTACCTGAAGACACTGGAGAGTATGAATGTCACCCCAAATACCAAACAAGGTACTCACAAATCACCACATAGGTGGTAATCCATTACGTATGGAAGAAGTAATCAGGGACCTAGAGACACAATAAAGACACATAGGTATAGGGTCGGAAGCGTGGCCTAATGGTTAAGGTGTTTGCCTTGCAAACACAAGGTGCAGGGTTTGAGCCTCACAAGGGGTAATTGGCTAGGCTTAAAATGGCTTGCAAGGGCAGTTAGCTTAGTACTAACCTATGAACCTATGAACAAGTGGACAGTAACCCCACATGCAACACTCACTTTGCCAACATGGCTAGGAAGACCACCTATATTAGCCACCTTATCATGAAAGGAGTCACATCTACATCAAGAGAGGTCATTGTGCCCCTATACTCTTCCCTTATCAGGCCCATAAGTGAGTACAATGCCCCATTTGGGATGTACCCTACCCGACACCTGCAGCAGTTAGAAAGACCTCAAAAGTACCTGACCAAGAGGATAAAGGGTGTCAAACATTTGTCATATGCTACATGGCTGACAACACCCAAGCTGTATGCAGTCACATACTGCATACCTCAGAGGTGATGTATGCCCGATGTACAAGGTCATGTCCAATACAGAATTGATGGACATGCTCCACCTCAGAAAATCCAAAGCCATTAGAGCCGTGAGAGTGACAGATGTCAACCTCAACACATAAATAAATTGGATGTGCTGGAGGGACAGATTCCTAATCCAGAGGCTTCCTACACTCTGGAACAGAACCCACTCCATGTTAGGCAGAGCCCCTCACTGACTCTCTTCAACAGGAATCTTGCCAAGTGGATGGGAGAGGCGTGGATTTACACTGGGGTCTGCAGTGTGTCACATCTAGACAGAGGCACAGTAAAGTAAACCCTAAATGGCCATAATATTCACATAGCAAGGGGTGGCGAAAGCCACACACACTCTGGCTAGGCTGATAAATGCCCTAGGGCAGACAGCCCAGTATGAACCTATGAACCTATGGAGATACAAATTGTACAGGACACTAAGGATAATCACAAGGCTGTCTTAACTGATGGTAGGAACCTTGTTGGGAATTCACAGATATGCTCTGAATTACCAAATATTACAAACAATACACCAAACCCACACACATTGCCAACATCCAACCTGACAGGTTCAGTGCAACCCCCCCCCCCCAAAAAAAAAAAAAATTGCAAATATCTATCCCAGCAGAGTGCTGGCCCCCTGACATTGCAGATGCTGAGGTAACAGGCAGCATCTTCAAAGCAAGACACACAGCATCAATGGTACAGCATGGTGTCCTGGGCTGTGTCCAACATGAACTCCAAGAAGAATGGAATGCCAAATAACACTACTGCTCAATTTCAGCCTTACCACAGGATATGTACCCAAAGAGGAGTGTACAGCAACAGTGGTCTCTCTCCACAAAGGTGGTGCCTCAATGGATACTGCAAACTATCACCCCAGAATCCTGAAAGCTTGGTCTGCAAAGCTATGGAAAGGATCATCATGGACCTCAGAAATAAAGATATTGGGGACCTACAGACACTGGACCCTACCCAGCGTGGCTTTCTTAAGGGCAGATCCTGCCCTTTAAACATGTCTGACTCATTTGAAACAGTCATCAAGGCCATTGATGAGGGGAATGTGGTCCACACAGCCTATCTGGACCTTGCAAAAGCCTTCCATACAATACCCCATGTGTTCATTATAGATAAGCTCACCAGCTTAAATATAAACCCCTATGTCAGTAGATGGGTTGCAAACCAGCCCAAGGACAGAACTGACAGACATGCTGCAGCCATGTCAGACTACAAACCAGCTACAACTGGCATCTCACAAGGCTCAGTCCTGGAACCTCCCTTGCATGGTATATATTTCCCATAGGTACAGGCCAACATGGAAGGACTGTGTCTGAACAAGTTTGCAGAGGACTACAAACTGGGCACCTTATCTGACCCTCCAGCTGACACAAGCATCCTACAAAAGGGCCACATAGAAACAGACAACTGGTGCCAGAGCCATGCCATCAAGCTAATTGCAGAAAAGTGTAGTCATCCCCTGTGGATAAGTAGTAAGTGCCCACCAATTGCCACATAGGTGTTAACCCATTAAGTACTTTAGAAGTAATAACAGATCTGGGGACACACTTTGATAGATATCTTGCATTTGACAACCATGTGGCTGTAGTGGTTACAGAAACATACCATATACCCACCTAATCATGACGGTAGTCAGATCTAGATCAGGGGATGTCATCATGCCTCATCAGTCATCCTTCATCAGCCTCACAATTGAGTACAATGGCCCCTGTGGGATGTACCTCAGCAGACACCTCCAGCAACTGGAAAGACCGCAAAAGTACCCCACCAGGAGGATCAAAGAGCTCAAACAGATGCCATGTGTTGCCTGATTAAACAAATCGCAGCTCCACACAGTGCCATACCACCTGCCCAGAGGCAATCTGGGCCTGATGTATAAAGCCATGTCCAAGCTGGAATCAATGAACATGCTGCACCTTGTAGAATCTGAATGGCAGTGAGCTATACACAAGAGAGACCTGAACCCCAGCACTGACATACATAGGACATGCTGTAGTGATTGATCCATAACCCAGTAGCTCACTCCACTCTTAAGTAAACTCCCAGTACAGGTTAGCCAGAGAGTCCCTCATTGACTCTCCTCAACAGGAATCATGATGAGTGGATGGGAGATGGTAGGTTTACCCTGGGTATCACTGTTATGTCACGGGTAGACAGAGGCACATTATACTAACCTTGAAATATGTGATGTCAAATTCCAGTTACAATGTTTGTTGAAGGACAAACACACTCTCTGACTAGCAGTAGAAATGGCCTAGGGCACATCGCTAGTGTCTGTCAATGACCACCCAAGTTGTGGAATACACTACCAATGTTGGACAAGCCTGGTGTAAGTAGTCCATATCCAAACAAAATTCAGCATGGTCATATGTGCACAACTGGCCCTTAACCAGTCTGTTGTGCTCACAATGAATATTGAAAGCAGTGATAGGACCGAAACCCAGGATACTGTCCACCACAGTGAAAGTACTGAACCAGTACACTATACAATATTACAGTGTATGGTCATTATGAAAGGATGTTGACAACTGTATGCAAACTATCCCATGGAAACCCTGCAGGCACAGTATAATCCCTGTCGGGTTCAGACACAAAGTAGTTGGGCAGTATGTACACAACATGACTCCCAACACACAACTATAAATGTGAAATACTGTGGAAGTTCACACACACCCACAAATGTGGTGGACTGAAGATCTCAACATATGGAAAGCACACACTGGGCATGCTCGCACACTTTGATAAATGAGACATATGTCAGGCAACAAGCCATGGAATATGCCTGAACTGGGCATGCTCACACACTTAGGCCATGTCTCAGTTTAGCAGTTGGCCACACATATGTGGTATATGTATGTGTTAAACCAGGAACCAACCACAAGACAGCAATCTGTCCAGTGCACACAGTTAAATGACTACAGAGACATAAGTTAAATAGTGGATCCCACACATATTCAAACATCTTCCACAGATACACAAGTTGTACATAGAAACAGGGAAAGCTATGGCAATAAAGACCTGCAAACAGTTTATCAGCAACAAATATTGTGCAGCTGAAAATTAAACATATGGGTGTAGAGGTCAATACTAGGCTGTTTGCCCTAGGGAATACAAGCTTAGTCAGACTGTGCTTGGCATCTGCCTCCCCAGTACAGTAGGCTACTGTGCCTCTGTAAAGTAGGTCACAGAAGGCACCATGCAAGGCTAGTGTGCTGTGCCTCCATCAAGCAGGGACACAGTGGAGATCCCAGGGGTTGAATTTGCAATGTAACATCCATGTTTGAATCCTGCAAATGCTCAGTGTGTGTGTTTGGGTGAGGGGGGTTAGTGTGTGTGCAATTCTGTGTGAAAGAAATGCCCCTTCTGCCAACTACTGCATGATGCACACACCTCTTTCTAAACACTGATGATCTCAGCACCCTATAAGTACAGCAGGAGAAGGGAAACCTCCCAGTAATTCGGATAGCGTGCTCCGCTAATGCATCTCTCACAAGTGTCATAACATAGTTAAGTAGGGGTTTGAATTCTGCAAATGCTCAGTGTGTGTGTGTGTGTGTGTGTGTGTGTGTGTGTGTTTGGGTGAGGGGGGGGTTAGTGTGTGTGCAATTCTGTGTGAAAGAAATGTCCCTTTTGCCAACTACAAGAACACACTGCATGATGCACATTCCCCATTCTAAACACTGATGATGTCAGCACCCTATAAGTACAGCAGGAGAAGGAAAACCTCCCAGTAATGCGAATAGCGTGCTCCGCTAATGCGTCTCTCTCAAGTGTCATAACATAGTTAGGTAGGGGTTTAAATCCTGTAAATGCTCAGTGTGTGTTTGGATGAGGGGGGTTAGTGTGTGTGTAAGAAATGTCCCTTTTGCCAACTACAAGAACACACTGCATGATGCACATTCCCCATTATAAACATTGATGATGTCAGCACCCTATAAGTAAAGCAGGAGAAAGGAAACCTCCCAGTAATATGAATAGTGTGCTCTGCTAATGCGTCTCTCTCAAGTGTCGTAACATAGCTAGGTAGGGGTTTGAATCCTGCAAATTCTTAGTGTGTGTGTTTGGGGGAGGGGGGTTAGTGTGTGTGCAATTCTGTGTGAAAGAAATGTCCCTTTTGCCAACTACAAGAACACACTGCATGATGCACATTCCCCATTCTAAGCACTGATGATGTCAGCACCCTATAAGTACAGCAGGAGAAGGGAAACCTCTCAGTAATGCGAATAGTGCGCTCCGCTAATGCATCTCTCTCAAATGTAATTAGGTAGGGGTTTGAATCCTGCAAATGCTCAGTGTGTGTGTTTGGGTGAGAGGGGTTAGTGTATGTGAAAGAAATGTCCCTTTTGCCAACTACAAGAACACACTGCATGATGCATATTCCTCTTTCTAAACACTGATGATGTCAGCACCCTATAAGTATAGCAGGAGAAGAAAAACCTCCCACTAATGTGAATAGCGTGCTCTGCTAATGCGTCTCTCTCAAGTGTCATAACATAGTTAGGTAGGGGTTTAAATCTTACAAATGTCATGTGTGTTTTTGTCACACAGTTTGTCCATGTGTGTGGGGTGTTGCTCTTAATATTGTATGACATAGATCATATCAGTAATATCAATGCACACATGAGGTATGTGTGTGCCACATAGACATATGTACCTGCGACCTGAAATAGTTCCCATGTGTGAAGCCTGCCTCATGTGAGTACATGTAATTTGCATTACACAACATTATGACTGGTTTTCTGTGCAGGGGCTGCATTTGGTATGTGAATATACAGTGAGAGTAGTCTATGGTGTCATCTTACCAGCGAGGGATACATGTCTGGTCTGGAGCATATAGTCCACATGTTGGTGATGAACAGGTGAAGCATGTATTCACCACTTGTGGGAGTGGTAACAAGTCATTCCATAGCAATTGAGTGTATGGATTCTAGGAACTTTACACCTAGGGTGTTGGAGCTACAGTAATGCTCACAGTCTATGTGTGGGTAAATGAAGCTGCCCAATATATTGTTGTTTGGAGACACCTGCAGATATACATGTCTTCTTAAGTAGGCCAAGTGTGTTACCTGGGTTTGGGAGTGTGGTGTGTGCCAGGCTATGAACTGGATGGCAGTCTTACCCACTGTTAGTTGCATATGGATAGTCTCTGATGCTTCGTGCTGTGCCACCAACCTGGAGGTGTGTGTATCTTTGATGAATATTGATAGTCCCCCTCCTGTTCTGTTTTGGTGCAAGTTATGTGGCCGACAAGCATGGTATGAGGTATAACCTGCCAGTGTTGGGTGCTTTTGGGGGCCTTGAACCAGGATTCTGTTACTGCACAGATACTGATGTACTCCATGCTAAGGACAGTTTCCAGTGCATGCATCTTGACGTCTACACTGCTGGCATTGAGTAGCATTACTATTAGTTTCCTATCCCTTGTGATACCTATGGAGGTGGTCTTGTCTGTTGAGCCTTGCCTAAAAAAGGCACTATGGGTGTATCAAGAGCCTTTGCCAATAACAGGTGCAAGCTGTCCCTAGCATAGCAGTGTGGCTTGTTGAGCATGTCATCCCAGTGTGACAGGCATTGTATCCCCTTTGAATGACACTGAGACATAAACCAATTGTCTGAATTGATCATCTTGTCTACATATTGTGGCATCATAATTGGTGAGGGTAAGATGCTACTCAAGGTCAGGGTCCTACCAGTGTGGGCCACATGCTCAGAGAGCTCCTCTATGTCTCTCATCATGTAGTCCAGGGAGGTATGTCTCAGGTCATTCACACTGGCATGGACACTGACTGAGTCATATTTGTACATGCCTTGGAGTGACCATGTGCTTGTGTTATGTGGCAGATCATAGCGCCCGACAGGCATCTCACCGTGACCTTCACCGTGTTCAGTCTGGTGAGCGGGACATCAGTGTACCTGACGATAGAGGCACCCATCACAAGTGTAGCAGGTGTGTTGTTTAGCCTTACATGCTGTGACTGTTTGGCACACTGGCTTTGTGAGCTGTGTGTTGCACGTGTTCTGTTCTGGGGTAGCGGTTGCTTGTGTGTCTGCTTTGGAGGTGTCTGCTGTGTAGGCAGACCTTTATTTAGAGACTCTGAGTATGGTTGTGTATGTTTATTTGTTTTGATTGCTGTCGTGGTAGGTCTATGTGAGACTGGAATTGTAGTCACCATGGTTTCTGTCTCCTCCTGACAGTTTTGCCAGTACTGAGTTGAGAGAGCTTAGCCTGCAGTTTGGATATATGGTTGCATCTCTCACATGTGGTGGAATTTGTTGGGAGAAGGAGAGGGTTGACTATGTAAATGAGGCAGTTGTAACATTGCCTCTAGATTCACAGATTCACCAGCTGGACCGTGGAGGAGATTGACAACTGACCTTTGAACATGCTTGTCTAGTATTGGGAATTCCTTTATAATTAACAACAAAAAGGGCCAATGGGGAACAAGGTATGTAAGGTGAGTATGTGAGGGTGTAGTGTTTTTAATTTGTTAGTGCTGGGATATATAAATGCTTTAGTGAGCAAGTGCCAGGTATCTCAAATGCAATGTGTTACAGGTAACTTAATTGCATAACTGACAAACACCAACTTTCTGTCAAGTGAAACAAGGACATACATACAGTAAACAATGCACATGTCACTAGGGATTCTCAGAGGTGCTGTAAAGCTGCATTTCAGGTGGGATTAGTGTTTCAGGGAAATAACAAGCAAACAAGCATGCAAACAAAGCTACAATCAGCAGGCATGGATCTAGTCTATGTTACAGCAAACAAGGTGTACCAATTTCAGTAAGAAACAGTTCAAATATGCAGGCACTATAAGCCTCTAGCCAAAAATTCCCACCTCAGACGGGCAGAGTCCAGCCTCTCCTCCCACAAGAGTGCAGACCATGAACCTTTGTAATGTGAAATAACTGGCCTGAAGCCCAACTGCTTAAACCAGAACTAATACACATTTATAATGACAGACACTGAGCCCTCAATCAGCATTCCCCAACTTAGTAGGCTGTATGCTACCTGTCCTGCCACCACAGTATCCCTGACATTTAATGAGGCTCACCTCCTGTCATAGTTAGTTGTGTGTTTTGGGGCTGTCAAGCATGGTATGAGGTGTAACCCGGTAGTGTTAGGGTGCTCTTGGGAGTCTTGAACCTGTTGTCTATAACTGCACAGATATCAACATTCTCCATGTAGAGTAGAGGTTGTACTGCATGCATCTTGTGGTTTACATGTCCACCATTGAGTATCATAACTTCCATTTACTTATCCCCTGTGCTACCTATGTAAGTGGCCTTCTGTTTACAGCCTTACCAGCAGAATGCAAAGATGTGCAGACATTACACTATGGTAATTTATAGGGGTGTACCAAACAATACAATGACAATCATATTGTTAATGCATCAGGCATGCTGGGATATACCCACAATGATATCATTACACTGCACAGTTGACAACATGATAATATTACTACACATCTATGTAGTCACCCTGTCCATCAGCACCATGTTAACCGGTCCTGCATCAATGTTATAAATTGCAGGAGGTGGCACAGTTTCATCATATGCACAGGGTGTGTACTTGGTATGCCTGAGTCTGCCACTGATATAACCAATCAACATGTATGTGTGTGTGTGCATCAGTGAGGGACAACCGTAGAAGATGGGGCAATGTTGATGCAGTGTGTGCGTGTATGTGTTAGCTCTAGGTGTTAGCATTATGCATGTGTGTATGCATGCACACAGTTCCACTTTGTGGCCGCCATATACGGGTGTTTGTGGACAGCCACAGACTGTACCTGGCAGGTTGTACAGATCACTGTGTCTGGCCAAGGACATGGTACCTGTGCCTGGCAGGGGTGCTACGGACAGTATCAGGTACTAAGCCAGACTGGGTACTGTCATCAGAATCAGGTGGTTGTTGACTGGAGACATGTCCCTGCTGGGACTGTCCAGAGCCACGTGCACGTAGTCTCCTAGGGTGGTCTGATGACAGCACAGACCTAGCATTGTTGGGGCTGGTACTGGCACTATGTGAGCGGCCGCTGGTTTGTTGTCATCCGTGACGACTGCCAGCTGCTGCTGTTGCTGGCATTCATCCACGTCAACGCCTCAACCACCCTGCGTTGCCCTGGCTCATAAGTTCATAGGTTCATAGGTTCATACTAGGCTATCTGCCCGAGGGCATTTACAAGCCTAGCCCATCGTTTTGTGGCTTACGCCACCCCTTTAGTAAGGGGAACTATACCCATTATTTTGCTGTGCCTCTGTCGAGCAGTGACACTGAGGTAATCCCTGGGGTATATCTGCGATCTCCCATCCATTGGTCAAGATTTCTCTTGAACAAGGCCAACGAGGTGCTCTGCCTCACATGTACCGGGATTTTGTTCCACAGCGGGAGTCTTTGGGTGATGAATCTATCCCTCCAGCATGTCCTATTAATAGCTGTGTTGAGGTTTAAGTCTCCGCCCTTGTGGCTCTGATGGATCTAGATTTTTGAGGTGAAGCATATTCATCAAATCTGGGTTTGACATGGCCTTGTATGTTAGGCAAAGGTCACCTCTGAGCAAGCTGTAAGCAACTGAATAGAGCTGGAGTTCTTTCAGTCGGGCAGCATAGGACAGATTTTGAGACCCTTTATCCTTTTGGTGAGGAACTTTTGTGGCCTCTCCAGCTGCTGCAAGTGTCGGGTCAGATACATTCCGAATGGGGCATTGTACTCAATCATTGGTCTGATGAGTGATGAGTAAAGGGAGACTATGACCGGCCTTGATCTAGATGAGAATCCCTTCATGATAAGGTGGGCAATGTAGAAGGTCTTCCTAACTACTTTAGCTACATGGGTGTCGAATGACAGACTACTATCAACCTGGGTCCCCAGGTCCCTGATAACTTCTTCTGTGCTCAGTGGCTTGCCACCTATTTGGTAGCTAGGGCTAACCTTGTTTTCCCAAAGGGTATGACTATGCATTTTTGGCATTTAACTTCAGGCCGTGGCTCTGGCACCAGTTATCCGTTTCTGTGAGACCCTTCTGAAGGATATCTGTGTCAGATGTGTTTTCTACTATGGCCCAGTTTGCAGTCATCTGCAAACTTTGTCAGCCATAACCCTCCTGTGTTTGCTTGTACTGGAAAAGTAGATGCCAAACAAGAGGGCAGGACTGAGCCTGGGACACCACTTGTGACAGGTTTGAGTCTGACATGGCGCCAGCAACTCTGACCCTGTGGGTTCTGTCACTCAGCCAGTTTGCAACCCATCTTGTGATGTATGGGTTAACATTTAAGCTGATGAGTTTTTCAATGATACCCGAGTGGGGTATTGTATCGAAGGCCTTAGCCAGATTGAGGTAGGCTGTATGGACTGCCTTTCCCTCGTCATTGGCTTTGGTGACTGTTTCGAAGAAGTCAACCAAGTTTAAAAGGCATGATCTGCCTTTGACAAAGCCAAACTGGGTTGGATCCAAAGTCTGCAAATTCCCTATGTCTTTATTTATGAGGTCCATTATGATCCTCTCCATGGCTTTGCAGATAAGGCTTGTCAAGCTAATGGGCCGGTAATTTCCAGGGTCGGTGGAGGCACCGCCTTTGTGAAGTGGGACCACAGTTGCAGTGCGCCACTCCCTGGGTATGTATCCAGAGGTAAGACTTTGATTAAACAAATGTAGTTGTGGAACAGATCTAATGTGTGTCCCCAATGTCTGTCAATGACCTCGGTGAAATTACGGATGGCAGCCGCAACGTCACGCATAGTATCATTCATAGCAGTGAGATGTGCTCTCAGCTCCCTCAGACCCTGTCTGGTGTACCGTTCCATACGTGACTGTGCCTGCATTACAGCCCGGACCATAGCTGAGGTTGAAAGACCTCTGTGGGCACGTCTGACAGGGGCAGTACGACCATGGATGCTCCCACGAGAACCCCTGGACATCTGCCTGTGTGGTACCATGTCAGGACTCTGGCCATGGCTGCTGTGAGGGGATGCATGTGCCACTGATACCACATTACCTTGGTCAATGCCCACTGTATGCTGTCCATCACCTAGGGATATTGGTGACAATGGATGTATTGGCAGGATGACTGAGCGCATTGATGGGGTTGACAGCTGTGTACTGTCGATTGGCTGACCAACAACGGACCCTGGCATACCTCCCTGTGCCATTACACAGGTATCATCATTATCACTATCCCCAGCAGCAGATTCAGGTTCCCTGCTGCACACCACCAGAGCAGCACCAGAACCTGTGAGAAGAAGACAGGAAACACAGTTTACAATGTGCACACAATGTTACCACACATGCACACATGCACACATGCACATATGCACACATGCACACATGGGCACATGCACACATGCACACTCCTCAGTACATGAAATACAAACACACAGACACAGACACACCTGCAATCACACACATAGCAATACCATTTTAGGGTATTATTACTATTACTGTCATTAGTATTAAAGGAATGTTATTACACACTTACCAGCATGGATTGGCTGCCTTGCTGTTACACCAGAGGGACCTGCACAAATAAGACATTCATTGTCAGTGGGCACAACTGTGCCATTGATACTGTGAGTATGATACAGTTCAGTAGTACAACAGTTGGCTTTCACAGGTCTACTGCAGATATTGAGAATATCACTCTTGCATAATAATTACCAGGATAATAGCTACAAATACAGTACACACCTCACACATGCATAAACTACCAGTGTAGAGAACAGTCAAATATAGATATGGCATGTTACCTGCATGCTCCAAGTCCTCCTGCTGCGTGGCTCCAGCCTCCATCATTACACATATGCGTGGATGTTGTTGTTGTTGGGCTGGAGCCACATCACTTAGGAGGAGCCCCTCCAGTCTGGTGAGGGGGGGTGTATAGCCGCCCCACCATCTGTGGCAAGCTATTGCCTGTGGATATCAGACGCACGCTGATGGACATTTCTAATTAAATCACTGCAGTGATGGCGTACCTGCTCATATTTCCGGTTGTGCATGCCTATATCATTTACCCGATGGACAAGGTCTTGCCACAGTGCAGCCCTCTCCTGCTGGTTCTGGCTGGTGTGGGAAAAGAGTGTGGCAAAATCCTGCACCAGGCTCTGGTGTATCTCCTCTTCCTCCACAGCAGAGTATGTGGGATTGCGCTGGTGCACCATTTCCCTGGAAGGAAAAGAAAAATATGTGAGCAAGTGATATGGCACACATAAAACTCTACTGTAGTGATATCACTGAACTGCTATATATAGCATCTGTCTGTCTGTTGGGGGATACACATTTGAATGACCACATATCAGTGCTCAGGTGACAACTCTGTGACAGTGCCTGGCACACTCCATACAACAAACAAGTATACTCCAGCAGTCGGCACACTGTTTGAGGTCCAATGCACAGCCTCACACTGGGGGTATGTATCAAGGTAATGTATGGGGAACTTTGTCAACCCATGCAATGCATGCAATGCACAGTACAAATGTCACTGGTAATCCACCGTAGTCTTTGTTGCCATATCCATACCTACACCACAGTCACATACAGGGAACCACAGCATAACATATGACAATGTAGTATGTTTGTATCCCAATACCTGACACATCTTTCTCTGGCCTCACACCAGGGACACACACTACCATGACAGACACAAAGTCATGCTGAGCAATCACACCATTACAGACCTTGCACACAGTCAGTGGCACACGCATTCCACCTCACATAGTTGGTATTGCAATGAGTACATGTGTGTGTGCATTGTGTCATAGGCAGGTAGTATGCTATTGGGTCTGGGCCTACAGCAGCATACTATTATGCTTCCCTGCCCCTTGGGACACATGTAATGTGGTTGTACTTGCTCCTGTCAAACAGTTACACAGGGTGACTCATATGGCATACTACCTATCTGCATAACATTCAACAGGAGTATGTCTGACATTTACTAATGGGGAGCCTTGCTTTGTAATGCTGGGTGGTTTACTCCAGGGTATGGCCTATTTGTGTGTAGGGACCTGTACCTCCACCATGTGCTCTTTACTGCAGTGCCAAGGATGACAGACATAGGTCATTTATGCCGGGGATATTGTGAGGTGTTACCATGGTTGTTGGACAACTGTTATGGGTGTGACTAACTATGTATATTCAGCAGTGGTATGCTCTGTGTTGGTAGTTTGAGAGGCACTCTATCTGTGGTTTTGTCAGTCACTCTGCATAGGTAATGTGTTTGAGGGCATTATCACTGTTTGTTAGGTATGACTGTATCCTTCTCCCTTTCTGTAGTTGTCATGGGAGGTACATACCATGTAGGACATTGTGAGGTGTAGAGGGGTACAGTGACCTACATTTCACTGGCTGACACACCATTTTTGCTGACATGTACCATGTACAGGTATTACAAGACTGGTGTGTCACTGTGAATATCACAGGGGAAGCTATTGTACACTTGTTTCCCATGTTCCCTCCTGACACATCCAGTAGTAGGCAGGCAACCACATATGTGGTGGTTAGTGGTGTAAGTGTTTTGGAATGGGGTATGGTACTACTGTATCCGCACTGGTGTTCAGTACATGCCTTTGTCAACAGGCACCTGTTGCAATACATCTACACACATGTGCCTCTGTCAGTATATATCTATATCTATCTATCTATCGATATATATATATATATATATATATATATATATATATATATATATATATATATATAGAGAGAGAGAGAGAGAGGGGGGTGAGAGATAGAGAGAGAGAGATATTCATATACATACATATCTGTACACATGCATATCTGTCTGTATATGTGTATGTGTCTATATATATCTATATATGTATGCGCCTATTACATAATATGTGTATATACATATTCTATCCATCTATATATATATGTGCATAGGTAGGTACTAGGCTATCGGCCCTAGGGCCCATACAAGCCTAGCCAATAAATGTACCCTGGCTTTCGCCACCCAGGAAAGGTATTTCCCTATGCCCCTGTCCAGCAGAGCCACAGACATGATCCCCGGGGTGAATTCCACATTTCCCATCCAATCATCAGGATCTTTCTTGAAGAGTGCTAATGAGGAGCTCTGTTTGACATAGATAGGTAGTCTGTTCCAGAGTATGGGAAGTGTCTGGGACAGGACTCTATCCCTCCAGCATGTTCTGTTTATTGTGGTGACAAGGTTAAGGTCCCTAGAACATGTAGCTCAGAGGGATTGGGATTTATTTAAGTGGAGCATGTCCAACAGCTGTAGGTTTGACATAGCTGTGTATGTTAGGCAGAGATCACCCCTGAGTAGGCGATATGCCATGGAGTCAAGCTGTACTTTTTTGAGACGGTCTGCATAGGGCATCTGTTTGAGGCCAGTAATCCTCTTTGTGAGGTATTTCTGTGGTCTTTCCAGTTGTTGTAGTTGTTCTGTGAGGTACATACCAAAAGGGGCATTGTACTCTATTATGGGTCTAATAAGTGATGAGTTAAGGGGAACAATGACCTCATTTTTCTGGATGGGAATCCTTTTGTGATGAGATGAGCCACGTAGAACGATTTCCCGACCACTGTGGCAATGTGATTATCAAAGGAGAGACTACTGTGCACCTGTGTCTCAAGGTCTATTATCACATTTTCAGCATTAAGTAGACTATCAGCTATCTAGTAGTTCATGGGTACAGAGTTTATACCACGGGGATGACAATACACATTTTGGCATTGAGCTTCAGGCCATGGCTTTGACACCAGGTATCTGTCTCAGTGAGGGCCTTTTGTAGTTTGCCCACATCATTAGGAGTTGCGATTATGGCTCCTAGGTGGCAGTCATCTGCAAACTTTGTTAGCCACAGACCTTCTGTGTTGGCCTGCACTTTGGAGAAGTAGATACCAAACAGGGGAGGACCCAGGACTGAACCCTGTGGTACTACACTTGTCACTGGTCTGATGTCGGATTTGGAATACGCTACTTTCACAGTGTGGGTTCTGTCCGTGAGCCAGTTGTCAACCCATCTTATGACATAGGGATTTATACCTAGTTTAGTGTGCTTATCTATAATTCCAGAATGGGGGATGGTGTTGGAAGGCTTAGCGAGGTCTACATAAGCTGTGTAAACCATTTCACCATCATCTATGGCTTTGGTGACTGCTTCAAAGAGGTTTAGGAGACATGATCTGCCTTTTACAAATCCAAACTGAGTAGGGTCCAGAGTTTGGAGATTACCAGTGTCTTTGTTTATGAGTTCCATGATGGTACATTCCATGGCCTTACAGACCAGGCTCATCAGGCTAATGGGGCGGTGGTTACCGTGGTCCATCGTGGCTCCCCCTTTGTGGAGTGGGATGTGTTGTGGTGTGCCATTCAGTGGCTACAAAGCCTGAGGTGAGGTTATGATTGAACATGATACTGCGGTAGGGTGCCAGTTCTTTCAGTGATTCGTGTAGAATGCAGCCTGGGATATTGTCAGGTACCATAGGTGCTGTGTTCTTGGCTTTGGAGAGTGTGTATTTTACCTGTGCAGCCATGATTATAGGGACTTTGCATTCTTCCAGTATAGAGATGGGCCCTCTAGGGGGTGTGAGGGAGGTAAAGTTAGCACTAAACCTATCTGCCAGGATGTTGGCAATATCAGTTGGTTCTGTATATTTAGTGCCATTATGCTGTACCTCAGAGCAGATCTGAGTGTTCCCATTTAGATTCTTGACATAGCTATAGAATGCTTTGTGGTTGTCTTTAGAGTCAGTGGCAATTTTGTTTTCGTAACTAGCTTTGGGTGATTTTATGAGGGATCTCACCTTCTTACTGAGGTTGACCAGGGAGTTCCTCCAGTCATGGGAATTTACTTATTTTTGCAACAGTGTCTTTCTTCTGATGTAGAGTTTGTTTATGGCAGAGGACCACCAGACTGGCTTCCTTTGTCTGGATGATAACATCTTGGTTCTATTAGGGATAGCATGATCCATGCACTCGTGTAAGTGCTTATGCAGTGCATTTGTGTAGGATTCAGCAGTCATACCTCTATTGTCCGTTTGCATGGGTGTCATGCAGTTTGCCACTTCTGTCTTAAGAAGTGTGACATTGGCTTTTGAGACATTTGTTATGATGGTGCCCCTAATTGGGGCTGGGGGTGGGATGTCTAGGCTGATTACCTTGTGGTCGGATCTCACCAAAAAGGAATTGACCTCAGGTGTGGAACACCGGTTTCCCATGTTGGTGATGACTAAGTCTGGGATATTGCTGCCCCTGGTGGGGGTGTGAATATGTTAATCCAAGGCGTTGGTATTTATGAATTCTAGAAAACGTTGAACAATAGAGTTGGTACGGGTGTAGTTTTTCCAGTTAATGGTGGGGTAGGTGAAATCGGCCATTATTAGGGTGTTGGGTTGTACCCAATACTTTCCAGTGTATCATGACATGAGGGGTTTTTATCCTGGGGCATGGTGGGGGGTCTGTAGCAAGCTACGATTTGGATTGCGTTCTTGCCCAGAGTTAGTTGCAGTTGGATACCTCAGATGCATTATGCTGTGCAACTAGCCTGAAGGTGTGGATATCCGTAATGAATATGGACACACCTCCGCCTTTAGTGCTTCTTTCTGGGTTAGGTGGCCAACAGGTGTGGTAAGAATTGAAGCCCGGTAATGCAGGGGTGCTCTCTGTAGCTTTGCACCAGGTCTCTGTCACTGCACAGATGTCACAGATGTCACCGTTTACAGTGGTTTATTTGTCATTTGAACCTTGCCTGACAAAGTCACTACAGGGGTGGCATGAGTCTTAGCCAGTTTCTGGAATCCTGAGGGCGACAGGTGCAGGCCATCTCTGGCAAAGCAATCGGTCATGTCGTCCCAGGCAGACAGATGCTGGTTCCCCTTAGAATGACACCAGAAGCTTAGCCAATTGTTGAGGTCAATCATTTTGTCCTTGTACTGTGGTATCATTCTGGGTCTATCTATTTCTACATCCCTATCTATCTATCTATACATATATGCGCATTATATATAGATACATATATAAATATACATACATATACATATATATATATATACCTTTTTATTTACACATAAGAATACACACACTAACATACTGCTAAACATTCAGTACTGTACAACCTACATTGTACGTTGCACTACAACCTACATTGTTATGTGCACATAGCATCCTTCACATACATATGTATGTCCAGCCTTCACTAACAGTTGCAGTATGTCCCCTGCCCTATGCACATCCTCATATATATCTATATACAGACTGCTAACACATATGGAGGGTTCACAGTATGTAGACTATTACATTATTAGTTTACATTACCTTTGTTGGACACTGCTATTTTTGATGGCTTGCTGCTTGGTAGCCTGCTGTTCTGAACTGTAGTCGTTTCAGCAGTCTGTGTCTCTTACTTGTTTTTTTTTTATTTCTTTGTTTTTATTTATTTATGTTTTCTCTCTCTCTCTCTCTCTCTCTCTCTCTGTCTCTCCCTCCGGCTGTTGCAATGAACGTATTGCATGTGTGGACTGGGAGTACAGGCTGCTTTTGTAGGTATATGCAGATGTGCATGTGATGGCCTCTGCACCAATTGTTAGCCAGCATTTGCTAATTGCATGCAGCCTGCTGCATGGTAATTGCAGTTCTCACTGTGATTTCAGGACAGTGCTATAAAATGTTAGGTGAGGTAGGCGTAGCCCTTTCAGATTTTCAAGGTGGGGACCATGCTGGTATGCTGTGGACACTGTTGTGTGAGCGTAAAGGTTGGTATGTCTCTCATATCTCAGGCTGTGTTGTAGGCACTGACATGCATGTTGTACTGACACGTGACTATTGCTTCCTCCAGTTTATTCTTCTGAGTGTGTATGTTAACTGACACCTAATAATACTAATACTGTTTAAATTGGAGTATGTGCTTTCCTGTGGGACTTGTGGAGTAACTGGTTTACTGCAGTGGCTCTTGCAATTTGCTGCTATGCCTTCACTATTTAGCCTTTACTTTCACTCCTTGGAGGCCTGCTAGGTGTCTTTACTGGAATGTGTTGCTATGGCTTTCCTATTTTCCATTCACATTCACTCCTTGTAATGCTTGCTATATTTCTTTCAGCAGCAATCCTTATATGTTTGTTGTGGCTTGGTGGTACTGCATGCAGTCTGGTCTGTCCAGGGTGTGGGGCTTGACACCTACAAGGGTATTTTATTTTGCTCCTAAGCAGTAGTGGCACCTTCTACTTTGTACTAACAGTTATGGATAGCAGGCACATGCAGTGCTTGTAAACAGCTATACTGCCTTCTGTTATTAGTTGGATACCTCCTTTGATATTTGTGGGTTGTACACCTACATGTGGGTGTGCTTGTGAATACACCATTTCTGACATGCACGTAGTGCATACTTTCAGTAGCTGACAGTTACCATTACGTGGGACAAAACACCTTTCTGCCTACTGTTAGTACATTTCACAGGGAGTCAGTGGGGCACAGTTAACATTTGCTTTCAAATCAGGGACATCCCTGTAAATCAGTCCCATTTGTGAGGTCTGGCCTCTTACCTGTTCAAATATGGCAGTGTTTATCCTTCTCTGATAGTGCGTGTGGTTTGCAAGGTGCTAATGTCACATTATTACCTACTAGCTACCTACTAGCATGGCTGTTTCTCTTCTCACACTAATGTTATGCAAATCCACACGAATTGCCAGTAAAGATACAAGACAAGCTTTGTGTAATAGCCTTCCTATATTCCCTTTTCATTCAGTCATACTATTTCATGATATATTGCTTTCAGCACAATGTTCTTGTATATCAGTCATGGCTTAGTGGTAAGTCATGCAGACTAGATTTTCAAAGGTCGTGGGTTCGAGACTGACAGTGGAATTTTATTTTGCTGCTGAGCAGATTACAGGCCTTGTCATTCACAGTGACTAAGGCGCTTTTAAGCAGTTGTAAGTGGGTTAGCGCTGGTTTGCGCGGAGCTCACGCATGTGAACTGTCGCTTAGCTTCGCGCACACACGTTTAGCTAAGCGCACACAAGCCCACTCCTGCTTACAACTGCTTAAAAGTGCTTACTCTCGCGCACACCCATGCTAATTTCTTTGAAAGAAAAGAAAATGGGGAGATAGGACAGTGGTGAAAAAGGGGACACAAAGAGGGTAGGACAGTAGGGAAACAAGCTCGGGATTTGCAGGAAGGATGTAGGAAAGGCCCATAGCTGCCCATTTCTTTATCAGCAACAGCTGTGCATATCTCTGTAATTTGGTGTGAAATTTGAAACCTTCCACCCCTGAGAGAGGGGTGAGGACAACAAAGTATGTTGTACAGCCAATTGTAATTACCACTTCACATGTCCAGCAGACATGTCTGCAAAATGGGCAGCTATGTATGGGGCGTAATTTTTTTGCGGGTACAGAGCGCCCTTTTTTTTTTCCAGGTGAGAGTGGAATGTGAGGTACAGGAAGTAGGTATATTTGGGGAGGTAGGTAGGGGAGGTTAACAGACAAGGCAAACAAGACGCATACAGGAGCGGAGTATGACACATGTGGGGGGGAAACACAATTGACGGGGATGGATGTTGGCATATCGCGAGCCCATGAGCCCACAGATGGCAACAGTGGAACTGACATCCCCACCCATGGGCAGTTGCCACTGTGTCTTCACAGCCCAGGACGGGGCTGTGCTGGGGGCTGTGTAGGACGGGTAGCAGGGACACCCATGATTTGTGCCACCCGAGCCTCAAGCTGGCGTAGGGGTTCAAGAGCAGACTGCCTGATCTCGCTACGCATCACAGACCGGACACTTTGGAGGGTGAGTGGATGGTCTCCTCCAGCCATGCTTGCAGAGGGGGGACGAGCCCTATCCCCTGCAGCGCTTCCACCCGAAGGTGGCACAGGGCCACTGGAGGAGGTTCCGGCCTGGACACTAGTGCCAGGTGCACTCGCCAGCTGAGGTGGGAGAGGTGGGTCCACTGGAACCTGCCTTCCCTGTTGTCCTATGTTTAGACATATTTTATGACATTTTGGGTTAGTAACAAACAATACCATTCAAAATTAGTTGTAACAGCATGCACCAGTATTCCCATTAACCAAACACCCATGAATTCCAAACATTGAACAGCAAGCATAACACATGCATATTTTGAACAACAGTACACAATCCAACAGCATGCAGGGTCGATTGATGGCAACAGGCCATCAGGTTTGGATATGTGAACAGGGCACATGCAGCAACGTACATGCAAATATGTTTGAACCAACAGGACAAATGTCCATAGGAATTGATTGTGAATACACATACCCAGTTTGTTGTGGAATGGCATTATTTGTGAATATAGGGTAGGGTGAAGAAATATTTCATTAACAACTTCAACTACATATACATATGTTGTACATCTCTAGTAGCTGCAGATATATATACCCTACAGGTCTTACTACAGTTTCCTATATGTAATCTTAGGAATGTTGTTGATGGGACTGTTACTGATACATTAATATCCATTGCATTTTTATTCATACACATTTCATATCTGGCTATGTTCAGGTACAGCATCCTGCTACATTTCATTTATATGGCTCTAGACAACTGTGGATGTTCATTATTTCATACAACCATACTATCTCCATATTGCAAGGGTACAGCAACATATACAAATTGTGGGACAGACACATTCCATCTTCAGTACTTTATTTCAAACATTTCACTTTTTGGTTGCAGCTGTCTCATTCATTTCATTATGTACTGACTGCAGTATACTTTATTCAGAAGTTATAACAGCTTTCTTGGTCGATTCATACATCTTTCTCTCACTCACTTGTTTTATTTTTGCAATTCAAGTTGGTACTTTATTGTAGGCGTTATTAACATGTCATACTTGATTACAACAATCCTTTTCAACAGACTCACTTGTTTCATATGGCAGGTTTTCTAAGGGGATGTATTTGACACATGTCTATTATCTTTGGCTTGTTTACCAGTGTTTTTCAGGCTGCTGCAGGTTATCTGATATTACACTTCAAGTGGGTAATCACTATTTCAGACTTGTTTACTTTTTATTTCTGGATTACAGGCTGCATCACTTATCTAATCATACAGTGCTAGCAGAATCTTTCTTCTAGTGTTATTTGAACTTTATTAATATGTGACTACACTGACCTCTTTTACAAGCTGTCTCACTTATATTGTATAACAAGTACAGGAATATAACTACTAACCTGCCTGGTGGCGCAACCGCTCCAGCCTATCACCATAAGCTCGCCTATTCGCGGAACGCACACCTGCAGCTGTAATATAAATGAAGTAATATTGGAACATACATCTCCATAATATCAGCTAGGATAATTCCTTACATACATAATTATATTGATACTTACTCAGTAGTGGGGCGTTGGGCATTTGCCGGGCCTCCTGGATCCAACGGTTCAGTTGGTCCTGCTTCCGTCTCTTCAGGTCCGCATGGTGGTGACGGACCTGTTCACCAGTCCTTGGTATGCCTGTGGCACTGGTGAGATCATGTGCCAACCGGTTCCATGCCTCTGCCTTATATGCACCCCACAGAACCTGGCCCTGCATGAGTTGAGCCTCATGATCGTGGACTAGGAGCCAAACCATGTACTTGGACTCCTCAACACCCCACCTCTGTGCTCAAAAGCGACTGCCCTCTCCTACACCTGCCATCCTGACTGCAAATAGGTTCCACAATCAGTTATGCTGTGTATTCCCTCCTATGGGGCTTATATATGCCATTTTTCCTGCACTTATCTGTGATTGGCCATTTTGGAATTGTATCAGCTTCACAAAACCTGCTTTGTCATGCTTCTATTTCCATTCATTCCTATATATATGCTAATACTGCATTTTTCAGTACAGCTGTCATGGCTTCATGGTTCAGTACTTTGACTATGATGCACAGTATCCTGGGTTCGAGCCTGGGCATTGCATCTTTTTTATTTTACTACTGTCTAGACAGGCTAGGAGGTGTGTCTGTTTAAAGGTGGCTTTGATACAGGCTGCTCAACGTTGCCCACCGGTAAGCCGGTTGGCACGCTGGGCAGCTCCGCGCAAACAGGCTACACCTGTTAACATGTTATTTGGCTGTGAACACGCATATTACGCTGTGAGAAATGTTGCGCAACTACGGGCACACACTTTCAGCATGTTAAAGCACTGCTCAATTCCGGGCATTCCTATTACACCTGTTAAACCACTGGTCACCTGCAGGCAAACATACTCAGCTTGTTAGAGCACTGCTCAGCTATGGGCACTTATAAAATATTTTATTTTTTTATTGTGTCAGAGTTCTTCATAAAACATGGCCCATTTCATTGCATTTTACTTAAATTATAATTGTATATATATATATATACATATATGTCAGGGGATTGTTTTGTGCTTATTTCACTAAAAATAAAAAAAATGATGTTGTTGGGGCTCGAACCATGACTGCCTCCTCTTTGGCTGACATCTCTACCGCTACGCTATTGCTACTTGGCTTATTTTGCATATTTAGAGCTTATATGCTTTTTCAATGACTGCTAACTGTGACTGAGTGAAGGGCACACCTACGCAAACGAGCGCAATTACAGGCAAACATTTCTGAAATAAAAAGAAAATTAAACTGTTCATTTTTACGTTTTAAATTTCAGTTGGGTTAATAATCTGTAGGGACATGTGTGCTGTTGTGTTTCTTGACATTTCCGCAGACTCGCTTGTGGGAGTTTCCTTTTAGGACTGCGATTCTTTTGGGGGCGTGTCCCTTTGCAGGTCTCGCCATGTGGACACGCCTCCAACATTGCTACACGGACCGTGTTAGCCTAGGGTGTGATTCAGCATGCCCTCATGAATATGCATGGCATGCTGACATCACCCCATTTAACTGCAGCCTCTGTGTAAGACTTGCTAACTCTTACACGGAGGCTTCGTGAAATCCTGCCCATAGTCTAACGAAAGATGCTATGCATTATATTGGGACACTAATTTATGATATACAGCTAAATAATATTTCATGGCTTTAAAACAATGAAGCAGTTGCATACTTAATTTTAATATGAACATTTTAATCTTTAATGTAACGTGTTATGCTACATCATTAAAAATGACTGTCAGTCTTACTTTTATACTGAATAATGCAATACTTTAGGAATTATGTTATAGCACCACACACACACACACACACACACACACACACACACACACACACACACACACACACACACACACACACACATTTTATAATACAAAACCTGGAAAGAGCTGAGAGTTACACTTCTGTTAAAATACGAATGCTTTGGAAACATTACAGTTTGTCAGTTACTGTTGCAATTCTGATATTTTTTAGCATTGCATAACGCTTTTACAGTTTTCTGATAAAATTAATGGGATGAGACACTTTTATACTCCGCCATTTCCTATAGAATAAATTAACCAAAAGGATGGAAGTCACAGAAATTACAGCATCCAACATTTAAGTACATCGGTCTACACTTGTCAGAATAGTTCTATTTTAGCATTACTTTTTTGCTAAGATATTTTTATTGAATTTAATTTTCAACAAGGCATATTTATTAGGTTTTATTAATATCAAAATCTAATATTCATAGGTTGGTACTAGGCTATCGGCCCTAGGGCCTATGCAAGCCTAGCCATAACAATTCCCTGGATATTTCTTCCCACAATATTTACTTTTCCAGGCCCCTGTCTAGCAGGGCGACTGATATGATCCCCGGGGTGAATTTCCTATCTCCCATCCAATCATCAAGGTTCCTTTTGAAGAGGGCCAATAAGGCGCACTGCTTGATATGTATGGGCAGTCTATTCCAGAGTATGGGGAGTCTCTGGGTCAGGAACCTATCGCTCCAGCATGTTTTGTTCATTGTGATGACAAGGTTTAGATCCCTGGAGCGTGTGACTCTGAGGGATTGGGATCTCTTTAAGTGGAGCATGTCCAACAGCTCAGGGTTTGACATGGCCTTGTATGTTAAGCAGAGATCGCCTCTGAGTAGACGATATGCCACAGAGTATAGCTGGAGTTTTTTTAGATGGTCAGTATATGGCATCTGCTTTAGGCCTGTGATTCTTTTAGTGAGGTATTTCTGTGGCCTTTCCAGCTGTTGCAGATGTCTTGTGAGGTACATACCAAACGGGACATTGTACTCTATAATCGGTCTAATGAGGGATGAGTACAGTGGGAAAATGACCTCCTTTTTTCTGGATGAAAAGCCCTTAGTGATGAGGTGTGCCACATAGAAGGATTTCCTGACTGTTGTGGCAATGTGGTTATCGAAACTGAGACCACTGTCCAGCTGTGTCCCTAAGTCTCTCCTCACACTTTCGATGTTTAGTGTCCTGCCACCTATGTGGTAATTCATGGGTACATGTTTTTTTCCAAAGGGGATAACTATACATTTCTTGGCATTAAGCTTGAGCCCATGGCTCTGGCATCAGTAATAGATAACTATATATATTATATATATATATATATATGTATATATATATATATATATATATATATATATATATATATATATATATATATATATATATATATATATATATATATATATATATATATATATATATATATATATATATATACATACAATGTTGCTGGTTAGGGGTGGCCACAGCAGAACTCTGGTCCGCTAACGATTGGCAGTAGATTTTTACATACCATGTTGCCAGCCCTGACGTACAACCTTCAATGAAGGTTCGCCCTTTTACGCATGTCTCCACACAGAAGACGCTTTAGCTGAGAATTGAACAGGACAACGTCTTACTGTGAGGCGACAACGCTACCACAGCACCACCACCGCAGCAGATATATATATATATATATATATATATATATATATATATATATATATATATATATATATACAATACATGGCTGAAAAGAAATAAATATATTTTTATCAAACCTAGACTCCTAAATTTAAATTCAAATCAAAATAAAAAAAAGACAAAAAGACTGATTTAATGGGTTACATAGTCTATCTGAAAGAACATGTGTAGTTATTTCAGTTGGAGAATGCATCGTTCTGTAAGAACATATCATCATCATCATCATCAACCCCTTGTTACCATTTTCGACATGGGATCTGAGTTTCGTGTTAACTGTCACCATCTCTCTCGATTCAATGCTACACTCTTGTCTTCTTCGACACTCATGCCTGACTGTCACAGATCTCTCACGCAATCCATCTACCTCTTTTCTGGATGCCCTCATTTCCTCTTACAATCTTCCTGCTTGTCCAAATCTTCTTCACTAGATTGTCTTCTGCTTTTCTGCACATGTGCATGAAGAACTGTAATCTGTTCTCTTTGACCATTTCTGCAATTGGGGCTATTTTAGCTTCTGCTCTTATGTCGTCATTTCTTCATCTGTCCTACAGTGTGCATTGTACCACCTGTCTTAGGTGCTTCATTTCCATCATCTCTAGTTTCCTCATCTGCTCTGCCTTTACTGCCCAGGTTTCTGTACCATACAGTAGTACTGGTCGGACCACTGTCTTCTACACCTTACTTATCAGCTTCTGACTACACCTGATACTCTATGTCAGTTGGCTGCAGACCCTCTGATTCTAGCTTTGACCTCTTCATTCAGACTACCCTTCTCCTCAACCACCCCTCCCAGATACTTGAAATTATTAACCTGATCCACTATCTTCCCTTTTATCTCAATTCTTAGTTTCTTCTGATTTTCTCAGTTTGCTGCCATTATAGCTGTCTTATCTGTACTTAGTTTCATCTCATGTGCAACTGATACCAAAATAAAATCCAGAAAGGCAAACACAGTGCAGACTAGAAGTAGAAATCCACAAAATGATTTATTCTCCACAAAATAAGGGCTTTCGTCTCAAAGTTAAAATTACAGTGATTATTTTGTGGAGAAAAATTGTTCTGTGGATTTCTACTTCTGGTCTGCACTGTGTTTGCCTTTCATCCCATGTGCCTTCAGTTTTGCATTCCATTCACCTATCCTTTGCTGAAGTTCTTGCTCAGAGTCTGCCTGTGATGCCACATCGTCTACATACAGCAACCTTGTTCATAGGTTCATAGGTTTATGGCAAGTTACAAGGCTATTGACCCTAGGACCTTTATAAGCCTAGCCATGTTATACCCTTGTTCTCTTATTGACCAAGTTGTATTATCATCATTTGCAGTGGGAGTCTATGATCAGCACTGACTGCCCTTATCCAAGAGAGACATAAGTGACACCACCAGGGTATATTTATTTGTTTTAAGTGAATAAGAAGCTTGTCCCAGAGGAGTGACAATCTCTGGGAGACATATCTGTCTATCCAGTATGTCCTGTTAATACTGCAGGCTAGGTTAAGATTCCTAGAGCGAGTGAATTTTGTCCCATTTGACTTGTGTATGTGCATTTCCATTAGGGCAGGGCAAGGTCCAAGACCAGGCACAAGTCGCCAGGCACAAGTCACCTCTCAGCATATAGTACAGTGAAAGAGCCTTCAGTCTGTCCATATAGGTCATGTGTTGAAGGCCCTGAATTTTCTTGGTAAGAAAACTCTGAGGTCTCCAGTTGCTGCAGGTGTCTGGTGAGGTCCATACAGAAGGCAGCGTTGTACTCTGTTAGTGGTTTGATGAGGGATGAGTACAGTGGAGTTATAACATCCTTAGCTCTGGATGTGATGCCCTTACTTATAAGATGTGCAATACAGAAGGCCTTCCTTGCCACCGTGGACACATGGTGATCAAAGTTAAGGATGCTATCAACCTATGTTGCCAAATATCTCACCACAGGGTTTGAGTGAAGGTGGGTACTGTTAATATTGTAATTTGCAGGGATTTCACCTTTGCTGAAAGGGATGATAATGCATTTTCATTTAGTTTAAGTCTGTGGCTTTGGCAACAATCATGTGTCTGTGTAAGCTCTTTTTGTAGTATGTCAGCATCATTGGGGAACTCAGTGATTGCACCCAGTTTGCAGTCATTGATGAACATAGTAAGCCAAGGGCCATCTATTTTTGCCTGGATTCCAAACAGTAGGGGGCCCAGCACAGATCATTGTGGTACACCACTGTTAACTGGTTTGCTGGTAGAGGTGGAATCCCCAACTTTGTATGAATTCTGTTCGTGAGCCAGGTAGCTATCCATCTAGTGACATATGGATTAATTCCCAGCTGGGTGAGTTTCTCAATGATCAACGCCACCAAATTTCCGGGGATTAATGAGGGCATTTCTTTGAAACCCTTATTGAAACACAGGGCCAACTTCATTTAACATTGTTTGGTCGTCTTTAACATTTCAGGCAATTTTTATGTTAACATAGTGTTAGTTCATTGGAATACACTACAGAGCACTATATTTAGCATTTATGGAACAGGCTGTTTAACTAGATTCTAGCAGTCTGTTTTAGTATTTATCATATACATATTATATACATATTTATTTACACATATATATTTATATATTTTTACATATTTTTTTAGGTCGTTGTAGTTCTATATACACATTTAAATTAATTTATGTGTAGACCCTTCTCACATGAGTATACATATATATATATGTTTTTTAATTTTTTTTATTTCTTATATTGGATGTTTTTTGTGTTTTGCACTGTTTAATACTTTGAGAGTTTTTTTCTAATTTTGAGTTTGTGTCAAGGCTTCTTTTATGAGTAAGATTTGATTGATTGATTACTTAATTGTGAAATTAGTGAGTATTTAAGAACAACTTGCTGGGTGTGTTTTGTATGACTCTGAAGAAACCAGTTTACCTGGTGAAAGCGCTCAGTCGGTGTGCTCATTTGGAATAACTTTTACTTTATTTTATACCTGCATTGCTCTGGTCTGTGCCTTATTGTCAGCTCCGTTTACACTGTGGTTGACTGGTTCATTACTTTTTTCTACGAGTTTCTCAATGATGCCCGAGTGGGGGGTTGTGTCAAAAAGTCAAGATAGGCTGTATGTACTGTTTGGCCTTCATCCAGGGCCTTGGCGACATTTTCAAAGAGGTCCCCCAGGTTTAATAAGCATGATCTTCCCTTAATGAAGCCAAATTGGGTCAGGTCAAGTGTTTGAAGGTCATCTATGTCTTTGTTGATAAGGTCCATGATGATTCCCACCATGGCCTTGCAGATAAGGCTGGTTAGGCTTATGGGTCTATAGTTCCCAGGGTCAGTTGATGGTCCCACTTTGTGCAAGGGAATTATTGTTGCTGTTTTCCACTCTGCTGAGGCAAACTCAGTAGTTAGACTGTGGTTGAAGAGAGTGCCAAGTGGTTCCACTAGGTCCTGTTTTAGACCATTTAATAGGCAGCCTGGGATATTATCCAGTCCCATAGAGGTTGTGTTTTTGGCCATGGAGAGTGTGGTTATATACTGCTGTTTGGAAATACTAAGTAGAGGACTGATGACAGGTATGCTTTGGGGGTATGGCTGGTGGGGACAGAGGGGTGAAGTTTGTACTAAATCTGTATGCTAGCAGGTTGGTGATGTCCTCAAGGTCAGTATGAGTGGTACCGTCCACTACTAGTTTGGTACAAAGCTGAGCCTTCCCTTTCAGATTTCTTATGTAGCTAAAGAATGCCTTGTGATCATCGTTAGCTAGGGATGCTAGTTTAGCTTCATAATTGGCTTTAGAGAACTTTACAAGAAATCTAATTTGCTTGTTCAATCTATGGAGGGTGTCCTTCCTATGCTGAGTCAGTTCCCTCTTGTTCTTAAACATTAGATTCTTCCTCTTGTTGTATAACCTATTTATGCTTGATGTCCTCCAGGGTGGCTTTTTGTGCGGTCCTTGTCTTGATCCATTCAGGTACAGCTGCATCTATACATTTGTATAGGTGTTTATATAAGGCATTTATGTACACCTTTGTATAGGAGTCATTGTTGACAGTGGTATCAGGAGGTTTGAAACCATTTATGCCCTCTCTTAGGAAGCTACAGTTTGCTTTGGAGAAATTTTTCATCCATTTTGCTCTTGAGTTGGGGGTCATCTATAACCGTTACTTTGAATGAGGTTGATTTATGATTAGATCTTACCAGGGAGGGCAACACACAAGCAGTAGGACAGAGACCCCTATGTTGGTGAGTTCTAAGTCTAGGACATTCGAGCCCCTTGTGGGGGGGTGGGCAGACTATCTGTTCCAGAGCATCTGTACTAACAAAGTCCATGAACCTTAGGGTGAGCGTGTTTGTGTTCATATACGACTCACAATCGATGGAAGGATAGTTCAAATCACCTATGATAAAGGTGATTGGCTATAGTGAGTGACTGAAGTAAGTCCAGGTAGGCTGTGTGGTCCCCACGGTTCATGGTGGGGGACCTGTAGCTAACAATGATATGGAAAGGGGTTACAGTTAGCTGGACTGGGAGTAGCTCTAGGGAGTTGCACTGTTTGACCTGTCTTGATGTGTATTTGTCTTTAATGAAGATGGATACACCTCTGCCTTTGGTTCTTTCACCCTTGTTTTGAGTTCTGAATGTGTGAAAGGCAATGTAGTCTTGCATGGCAGGGGTGCTCCCTGCAGCCTTGAACCATGTCTCTTTGACTGTACAGACATCAGCATCTTCAAAGGTAAGGACTGCCTCCAGTGAGTACAGTTTCTGATTTAGGCTCCTAGCATTAAGCAGCATACCTTGAGTTTGTCTCTAGCAGATTTTTTTATGTTGGGAATTTTGTTGTTATGACATTGCCTAAAAAAAGCACTATGGAGGAGGCAGGTACCTTTGCCAGTAACCGAAAGCCAAGAAGGGACAGGTGAAGACCATCTCTGGTAAAGCAGCATGGTCTGTTGACCATATCTTCCTGGGCTGACAGATACTGGATCCCCCTAAACTGACACCAGAAGCTAAGCCGATTGTTGAAGTCAATCATTTTTTGTTTATAGTGTGGTAGCATCCTGGGTGAAGGTAGAATGCTGCTTAGGGCTAGGGACATACCTGCCTGGGACACATAATCTGAGAGCTCAGTCATGTCTCTCTTCACATAGTCCAGTGAGGTACATCTCATGTCATTCACTCCAAGATGGACTATGCCAGAGTCATAATGATACTTGTTGAGAGACTTGAGTGTGTACATGATCTGATGGATCCTGGCACCTGAAAGGCAGCTGACCGTGACCTTCTCCTTCTCCAGCTTGGTGAGGGGAATGTCTGTGTGTCTCACTATGGAGTCACCTATTACCAAGACATCTGGTTTTGAGGAGTTTTGCCTTAGGGGCTTATTGGCTGAGACACTGTTGTGTGTATTATTATGTGCAGTGGATTCTTTTGGGTCTGCAGTATGTGCAGTAGATTTGCACTTGGGAGGTCTCTAATATTTAGGTAGGCCTCTAGTGAGTACCTCTGTGTTTCTGGGTTTATGTGTTGTGATCTTCTATGCAAGAAGTGAATTATGTGTGCTGACAATCTGTTTGATATCTGGTTTGTTGTTATATGAGAGAATTGATTCCAAATTCATAGTATAGATACATCTCTCACATGTTGTATTTGTTTGTTTTAGAAGTAACTGGTTGTCAGTATACTAAAATACTAAATACTTGAGCTTTGGCCAGATAAGATCTGCCTGCAATCAACTGGACATATTTGTGAATTTAAGTACACTTTTATCTGCACTTTTTTCATATAGTACTGCATTTTGTGTTTTTGTTTCTTACTGAATATTAATTGAACTGAAAATTGTGGCTCTCTGTCTCTACAGAGAGCTTGTGTTTCTACAGATATCTTGTTTGAAGTGTAGCTATTGATAGCAATGGGGATAGTTTCACTTTGATAGTCTGTGCTTCAGCTGAAGGGCTGTCCTGCCTTATATAAGTGGTACATTTTGTTTTTGTTCTGCTAAATACTTGAGCTTTGGCTGGCTAAGATCTGCCTGCAATCAACTGGACATATAAGTGAATTTAAGTACACATTTTCATATAGTACTGCATTTTGTGTTTTTCTTTCTTACTGAATATTAATTGAACTGAAAATTGTGTCTCTCTGTCTCTACAGTTAGCTCCCACCTCACCCTCCTTGTTCTTGTTTTGGTGGTAATCTTGGTGGCTTTGAAACTGCACGCCCCTCCTGTAAATTTGTATTTGGATACTCCTTCTGGGCAAATCTCATTTGCTCAGTCAACTGAGTGCAGTGAGGTCATATTCTGATTTCAGGCACTCCTACTGTGTACAAAGAGAGCATTTGGGAAGAAAAAAAAATCTAAGTTTGTTTTCTGCCTTTCCTGTAAGTACTCTAGTCCACATACATATTTGCTATATCCAGGACTATTTGTAAGCTTCTGAGCCCCCAAACCTTTCTGTGTTGGAGAGAAGCCTTCTAGCTTAATTTTGTTTCTTAAAACTAGCCAGTTTTTTAGTTTCAGCACTCAAATCTGTTTCTTTGAGCTCATCACTTGTTCAGAACTCGTTGTAAGCACTAAATAAGCTACAAATTACTACAGCACTCAACTTTCCTCACTTGTCTAGAAGAAAACAGCTTTTAGTGAATAAGCACCTATCCAGGCATGTCTAAGGGTCAGCTCCCAGTGTTTTCTCCTGTCTACCTGATGAATCTGGGCATCTTGGGGCAATGCAGCAATTGCCTCATGTACACAGATAACCCTCTCCTCCTACCACCTAACACGACAACCTGTGAGAGATGCACTTATACAGACAAACTGGAAGCAAAGCTCTCTATAGCCAAGACTGGAATAGACAGTCAAGAGGAGAAGGTAAACACTTGCACCACACCACACTCATCACATAGTTCCTCAAAATCTACACCACCAAAACACACACATAGAAATGCAAAACACACACCTACATTCACAGAGGCTCTCAATAAAACCCTGCCCAAGCAACAGGGACCTCCAAAGCAGAAATGCAAGCAAACTCCACCCCTCAACACAACCCAAATGACACATAGCCCACAATCTCAATGTGCCACTCATCCATAGCCCATAAGGCATAACAGCGTACCCGACACTCTAGTCATAGGTGACTCTATAGTCAGGTACACTGATGTTCCACTCACCAGACTAAACAAGAAGAAAGTCACTTTCAGCTGCCTGTCGGGTGCCAGGATCTGCCACATAACGCACACACTCAGGTCACTCCACAACAAGTACAAATATGACTCTGTCATTGTCCATGTTGGTGTGAATGACCTGAGACGTACCTCCCTGGACTACATAAAAAGAGACATGGAGGAGCTGTCTGATCTTGTAGCCCAGGCAGGTAGGACCCTAGCCCTGAGTAGCATCCTGCCATCACCCAGAATGATACCACTTTACAAGGACAAAATGACTGACTTCAACAATTGGCTAAGCTTCCGGTGTCATTCTAAGGGGATCCAGTATTTGTCTACCTGGGATGACATGATCGACAGACCACGATGATTTGCCAGAGATGGCCTGCACCTGTCGCCCTTGGGATTCTGGATACTGGCTATGCCTCTTGCCACCCCTATAGTGCTTTTTTAGGTAATGTTCAAATGACAAATTCACCACTGTAACAGGTACAAGCAAGCAAAATCTGAGGATAATGCTACTCAATGCTAGAAGTCTAAACCCCAAAATGCACTCACTCGAGGCACTCCTTAAAATGGAGAACATTAACATCTGTGCAGTGACAGAGACCTGGTTCAAATCTCCAGAGAGCACCCCTGCATTACCAGGCTATAATTCATACCACACGTTTCGGCCACCTAACCTGGACCGAAGCACTAAAGGCAGAGGCATGTCCCTATTCATTAAGGATATCCACACCTCCAAGCTAGTTGCACGGCATAATGCATCCCAGATTATCCAAGTGCAACTAACTCTAGGCAAGACCGCAATCCAAATTGTAGCTTGTACAGACCCCCCACCATGCCCCAGAATTCCCACTCCTCATTCCTTATTACACTGAAAAATATTAGGGTATAACCCAACACCCTAATAATGGGTGATTTCAACTACCCCATCATTAACTGGGAAAACTACTCATGTACCAACTCTTTTGCTCAACGTTTTCTGAAATTCATAAATTCCAATGCCTTGGATTTACTTATTCACACCCCCACCAGAGGCAGCAATTTCCTAGTCCTGGTCATTACCAACAAGGGCGACCGGTGTTCCACACCAGAGGTCAGTTCCTTGTTGGTCATATCCGACCACAAGCTAATCAGCCTAGACATCCACATCCCGCCCCCACCCCCCATTAGGGAAACCACCATAAAAAACTTCTCTAAAGCCAACTTCACACTTCTTAAGACAGAAGCAGCAAACTTCATGACACCCTTGCAGATGGACAATAGAGGTACGACTGCTGGATCCTACAAAAATGCACTTTATAAGCACTTACACGAGTGCATGGATCATACTATCTCTAACAGAACCAAGATCCTATCCTCCAAAAAAAGAAGCCAATCTGGTGGTTCTTTGCCATAAACAAATTCTACAACAGAAGAAAGAAACTGTTGCAAAAAAGAGTAAAATCCCATGACTGGAGGAGCTCCCTGGCCAGCCTCAGTAAGAAGCTGAGATCCCTCATAAAATCCACCAAAGCTAATTATGAAAACAAAATTGCCACTAACTCTAAAGACAACCACAAAACATTCCATAGCTATGTCAAGAATCTCAATGGCAACACTCAGATCTGCTCTGAGTTACAGCACAATGGCACTAAATCTACAGAACCAACTGATATTGCCAACATCCTGGCAGATAGGTTCAGTGCTAACTTTACCCCCTTCTCACCCCCTAGAAGGCCCATCTCTATACTGGAAGAATGCAAAGTTCCTGTAATCATGGCTGCAGAGGTAAAAAACACACTCTCCAAAGCCAAGAACACAGCATCCATGGAACCTGACAATATCCCAGGCTGTGTTCTACATGAACTACAGAATGAACTGGCACCCCATCTAAGTACCATGTTCAATGATAGCCTCACCTCAGGCTTTGTGCCCACTGAATGGTGCACTATGACGGTTATCCAATTCCACAAAGGGGGGTGGAACCCGAGAACTACCGCCCCATTAGCCTGATGAGCCTGGTCTGCAAGGCCATGGAAAGTATCATCATGGAACTCATAAACAAAGACATTGGTAATCTGCAAACTCTGAACCACACCCAGTTCAGGTTTGTAAAAGGCAGATCATGTCTCCTAAACCAGATAGACTTCTTTGAAGCAGTCATCAAAGCCATAGATGAGGGTAAGGTGGTTCACACAGCCTATCTAGATCTTGGCAAGGCTTTCAATACCATCCCCCACTCTGGAATTATAGATAAACTCACTAAACTAGGTATAAATCCCTATGTCACAAGATGGGTTGCCAACTGGCTCATGGATAGAACCCACACTGTGAAGGTAGCAGACTCCAAATCCAACTTCAGACCAGTGACAAGTGGTGTACCACAGGGTTCAGTGTTGGTTCCTGTCCTGTTTGGTATATACTTCTCTGAAGTGCAAGCTAACACAGAAGGTCTTTGGCTAACAAAGTTCGCAGTTGACTGCAAACTAGGAGCCATAATCAAAACTCCTAATGATGTGGACATACTACAAAAAGGCCTCACTGAGACAGATACCTGGTGTCAAAGCCATGGCCTGAAGCTCAATGCCAAAAAGTGTATTGTCATCCCATTTGGTAAAAACTCTGTATCCATGAACTACCACATAGCTGGTAGTCTACTTAACACCAAAAGTGTGATAAGAGACCTTGGGACACAGGTGGACAGTAGTCTCTCCTTTGATAATAACATTGCCACAGTGGTCAGGAAATCTTTCTATGTGGCACACCTGATCACAAAAGGTTTCTCATTCAGAAAAAAAGAGGTCATTGTTCCCCTCTTCTCATCACTCATTAGACCCATTATAGAGTACAGCACCCCTTTTGGTATGTACCTCACAAGACATCTACAACAACTGGAGAGGCTACAGAAATACCTCACAAAGAGGATTACTGGCCTCAAACAGATACCCTATGCAGACTGTCTCAAAAACTCCAACTTTACTACATCGCATATCACCTACTCAAAGGCGATCTCTGTCTAACATACAAAGCTATGTCAAACCCAGAGCCGTTGGACATGCTCCACTTAAAGAAATCCCAATCCCTCTGAACTACACAAACCTTGTCACCACAATAAACAGAACATGCTGGAGGGATAGATTCCTGTCCGAGAGACTTCCCATACTCTGGAACAGACTACCTATCTATGTCAAACAGAGATCCTCATTAGCACTCTTCAAGAAAAATCTTGATGATTGAATAGGAAATAGGAAATTTGCCCCGGGTATCACTTCTGTGGCTCTGCTTGACAGGAGCACAGGAAAATAATTTTCTTGGGTGGCGAAAGCCAGGGAACCTTTTTGGATAGGCTTATATAGGCCCTAGGGCCAATAGCTTGGTACCCACCTATGAACCTATACATGAAACAATTGCTACATTGCCTCAGGATGCCCATGCCAATCAGGCTGGCTGGAGAAATGGTGAGAAACTGTCCTTCCTTTATGGCAGTTATATACTGTTTTATCTAGTTGAGAGTGGGCTAGATGGACCAGGTCTTGCTGTAAGACTAACAAAAAGTGACTATTCTATGGAGGGCTAGGGGAAGAAAACTGCATCAGTGCTTCACAATGCACATCTGACTTGCTTGCAGGGCAGCAGTGCAATCTCTGAGCAGCTCTGGTAAACTGAGAGAAACTTGCGCAAACACAATGCTTAAATACAAGTGAAGTTAAATGATTTTAAACAAAGTAACCAAAGGGAAAGCCCAAGACTAGCCTTATTCTAGCAATCCCCAACTCAGATGGGTCCTTGGCTGCACACTTCTGCCACAGCGGTGTAGGCGGGCCTTGTTAATGTAAGATGGCTGGTTTTAATGCTCAAACAGTCTAGATTTAACAAGCTTGAATCCTGCCTATGCTATAAAATGCCGAAGTACTAGAAATTCAAAGTGCAGAAAATCACAGTCACAACAACTGAAAACAGTTTAAATAAAGCAGTAATCCAGTAGAATACTGCCACAAGAGTGTAGACCACAAACCTTCCTAGTGTGAAATAACTGGTTTGGAACCCAAGTGCTTAGTCCAGAACAAAGACACTTTCAGAATAACAGACACAAGCCTTCAAACAGTAATTCCCAGCTTAGAAGGGTGCAGGCTACACTCTCCTGCCACAGGAATGTACACCACAAACATTCCTAGTGTGAAATAACTGGTCTGGAACCCAAGTGATTAAACCAAAACAAAGACACTTAGAATAGCAGGCACAATAAGCCTTTACCAGCAATTTGAGTGTATAAGTGTGCAGACTACACTCTCCTGCCACAAGAGTTTAGACCACAAACCTTCCTAATGTAAAATAATGGGTTTGGAACCCAAGTGCTTGAGCCAGAAGTAAGACACTTTCAGAACAGTCATAATAAGCCTTCAACCAGCATTTCCCAGCTTAAAAGGGTGTAGGCTATCCTCTCCTGCCATAATAGTTTAGACCACAAATCTTCTTAATGTAAAATAATGGGTTTGGAACCCAAGTGCTTATAACCAGAGATCGTAAAACATATTACCTCAAACTTCAAACCAGCCACTCAACCAATCCTAAAAAGGTATGGTCCACAATCGCTTCCTTCCTCCACCCAGGTAATAAAGAGACCTCCTGCCCAAACCCAAACCTTAAAACCTAGACACTGCCACTCAATTTAACAACTTCTTCATAGACTGCATAGCCAAACTGTCCTCCTATTTTCCACACACCCCAACAACAACTCATCCATCCCCTCAACCACTCCACCTCCCCCTTTCAACCTTGAACCTATCCCCACACATACTATAAAAAGACTACTACTCCAACTAAAACCTAGCCAGAACACACCTGACAACCTCCCAACAGTCTTCCTAAAACTATCTGCTGACAGCATAGCCCTACCCATTTCCATCTTAATCAACAGATCCATCCAAGAAGCATATGTCACATCCATCCATCTATCTAGAGCCAAGCATACATTATCCCACTACAGAAAGGATGAAACAACATTGACACTTCCAAGTTCAGACCAATAGCTATCCTTTCCCCTCTTTCAAAAATCCTGGAGAAATGTAGCCATACTGAACTCATGTCTTATCTTACTCAAAACAACCTTCTTACCCCCACTCAACATGGCTTCTACCCTTGCCACAGTACCATGACTGCCCTTCTATCCTTTTTTTGAAACCATAAATAAAGCTTGCGACTCTGGTAAACTTGTATCTTCTTTGTTCCTCGACTTGTCTAAAGCTTTCAACACTGTCTCCCACCCCCTACTGTTAAGTCAACTCTCATTGCTCAACCTCTCCACCTCCAACATAGCCTGGTTCTCAAGCTACTTCTCTGAATGTCAACAAGCCGTTCAATGGAAATCCTCAACCTCTTCCTTTCAACACACCCCCACTGGGGTCCCACAAGGTTCTGTTCTAGGACATCCAGTCTTCAATATATTTATTAACAATTTCCACCACACTATCCCTGACTCATCAATTATCCAATATGCAGATGACTCAACTATCATCTGCTGTGCTTAAATTGCTTCTGACCTACTTCTAAAAACTCAGTCAGCCTTCTCTAACACAGAATCCTGGATGAAAAATAACCACCTTGCCCTTAATGCTAATAAAACTAAGCTTATGATCTTCTCTCCCTCCAGAAATTCCCCAATAGACAAACACTCTTTCTCAATACTCAGTAGTGACAACATGCCAATTGAAATCATATCTAATACCAAACTCCTTGGCATCATCATTGATGACCATCTAAACTTTGACACCCATATTCAATCCACCATTAAAAAAAACTACCAAAACTGGAACTTCTATACAGGCACAACTGCTACCTCTCCCCCTCCACTAGAAAAACCCTACCTTCCTCCTACCTTCTCCCCATACCTTTCAACCTCTTAGAGTAAGAAATCTGGACAAAGCCATAAATAAAGTAGCACAAATAGGGACTATTTTGAAATATTGCTCTTACAAACTTAAAAAGTTGACAGAATAACAAGTTTTGCATTAGCATAAATTTTATGAAGGTTATGAAGGATAAAACTCAAATGCCTGTCATTACTTTCTAACTTCAGTCTTTAATGATTTGCCACTGATTTGCCAGAAACCACAATTTTATGAAAAATGGACCAAAAATATAAGGCAAAAATATGGACATTCTGTGAAAATCTGTACAGTTACGATATATGCTTCTCTCCTCTCTGATGTATGGTGCCCCCTGTTAAACAATCTCCAACTCAGTCTACAATCCAAATTTGAATCATGCTATAATAAAGTAAGGAAATTTGCTAGAGAGTCAAAAAACTCCTCCCACCACTGCTACTTTCTCCTCAGTCTACAGTGGCTTGAACTTCCCAACCACTTCACCTTGCTTAAACTCACTAACACCCACAAACTCATCCACAGACCTACTAGCTGCCCTTCTCTCTCATCTGCACTAAGCCCCTACATCTCTGATCACTCACTCAGATCTGAAAATGAAACCCTCCTACAAATCTACAAACCCTCATAACCCCCTGGCCACCAGCTACTTTCTTGCTCCATCTCTAAACTATGGAACTCTCTCCTTCCCACCCTTTGCAACACCCCTGACCACACCAAGTTCAAATTTCTCTTGTTCTCCTATCTTACAACTAAATGGATCTGTCCACCCTACTCCCCAATATAAATTCCCCCTCCAAACATCAACCCCTCCACCCTCTGCAATAACCAATTCTTCAACCTCCCCATTATACTCTAATAAGGACAGTCAGCTACTGCACTCAGTCTCATCTTTCAAACTGATATCCATTGTTACAACACACACACACACACACACACACACACACACACACACACACACACACACACACACACACACACACACACACACACACACACACAAACACACATATAAATTCACAAGTATTTTTCATTTTGTCTGCATCAAAAATGTGTTAATTTACACAATGTATTCCTTTGTAAATTTGCTGTATTGTATGCTGTATTTTTCTCTAACAATGTTGATTGTTTTCATATAGTTTCTCTGTAACTGATTTTGTAGCTTTGCTTCATATTGTTTCTCTGTAAATGTTTTTGGAGCTTTTCTCCCTGGGCCTCCACTAAAACTGGCTCTTCATGGCCAGTGGACTTCCTCGGTTATCAAACTGAAATAAACAAATAAATAAATAAATAAATGAATAAAGTGCATAAACCAGGAGGAAGACACTTAGAATAACAGGCACAATAAGGCTTCACCAGCAATTCCAGGCTTAGAAGGGTGTGGGCTACACTCTCCTGCCACAATATTCTAGATCACAAGCCTTCTTAATGTAAAATAACTTGTTCAGAGCCCAAGTGCTTAAACCAAAATTAAGACACTTTCAGAACAACAAATACAATAAATCTTCTACAGCAATTCCCAGCTCTTGACCTGTTGTTAATGTAGTCCATCACCAATATGAATAGCAGTAGGCTCAGAGCTGAACACTGATGTACACCTTCTGTGAGACAGAACTGTTCGTATTTGAGTCATTGCATCCATGTACATAGCTTGTACTAATTCTACCAATGTTTCTGGCACTTCAGACCACTATAGTACTACCCAAATCAGCTTTCTTTGGACCTTGCCATATGCTTTATCCAAGTCTAGGAATGCCCAGTTGGACTCTTTCCTCATCTCTTGCTTCTTCTCAGCCATCTGTCTCACTGTAAACATTAGGTCAGTTGTGCTGCATCGTGATCTGAATCCAAACTGCTCATCTCCCACCTTACTTTCCACTACTCTGCATATCCATTTATTAATCATCCTCTCTAGAACTTTCATGCAATGTGACTGGAGTTTGATACCTGCTCATACTTGTGGCTGTCCCCTTTGCTTTTGCACACTGGCACAAGTATGCTTATTCTCTGTAAGAACATATTGATTAGTGAAAAAACTTCACTCCATGGATTCTTTGTAAAAAAAGTTTTGGAATTGTTCTTTTTTATGTTACTCTCCCTCTGTGCTACCTCTTGTACAGGAGAATAAAATCTTCAAATTGTGGTGGAGGAGATTTCTTCCATATCTGTTCTATTTTTCCTCACCACAGCCAGAAGAGTCCATAGAGTATAACATTATTTTTCTTCTTTAGACATCTGAATATCTTCACAAATGTTAAATAAAACTAAGAAAGTATTTTAAAAAATATTAGTCCATAATGCCTGCAGTAATTTTGTTTCAGTAAACATATAAAGGACAATCATAAGATGTGTTTATTCAGCCCTACAGATCTGCTTAATTGCCCAGCATTATATATTCTCCACATTAGCATGATTTTAATATATTGAGAATTAGAAAGGCTTTATACAAACATTTCCACTTAAAATATGTCAAACGTATACCAATGAGAGATTTATTAGAGATTTTAGTAAGTGAATTTAATATATCTTCAGATAAGGATGAATTGTTGCCTAAAGTAAAGCAGCCCCAGAACTTATAACTTATTATTATTAGTCAGATTATTATTATTATTATTACTATTATTATTATTAAATAAAACAAATAAATTATATAAATTGAGATTGTATTGTTTGAATTTATTCTATTATTTAGAATTTCAAATAAAAAGCATTAACTTTGGAGATCCCTTATATTGAGAGTGAGATTGGATTTATCTTGTGCATATGATCTGCTACTGTGTAAAAAATCCAATCTATTGGGTCTATTGGATATATTGTTATATTATATTATATTATATTATATTATATTATGTTATATTATATTATATTATTATTGGGTCCGTTCCTTTAAGGCAATTATACCTATGTAGGAAATGATTATTTTCCAGTTAGCATATATCTGAAGACAAGTTCTCTTAATAAATCCTTTGCTATAGTAAATGTAATTAATACATCAAACAATAATTTCAGTTCTACATTGCCAAGAATAGTAGATTTGATGTTTTAGAATGAAATTGACATAATTGTGTTGTGTAGCAGGGTAGATATTAAACTACTACTACAACAATAGAGATACATTGAATTATCTATTATATCATTAGAGTAAACTTTAATTTTAATTTTGTTATGATGAAAAGTGAGATAGGCAGAGATTTCCAATAAATTGTAATCCTAAAAATTGCTGCTTTAGAATAAATTTCTATATTTGGAAAATGAATACACCATTGTCCACTAAATCTTAGACGATATCTACGGACAATCATAGATTTTTGGAAACTTAAGAAAGATTAGAAGTAACTTACTGCATGTTTTAAAATGAACATTGTTAGCAGGAAGAGCTAGAGCTTGTATTATATATAAAACCTTTGGAAACAAAACCATTTTACTTAACTGCAATGTATCCTCAAAAGAGACGATTAATTTATTTCAGACAGGAAATAGTACTCAGGGTTCTTTCATAATTAGTGTACTTAGTTTCTTCAAGAGATCTCTTAATGAAAAGTCCTAATTATGACAGAGTTTGGGATTTTTTTTCAATTAAATTACTATGAGTCAATTGCAAATGCTTCTTTTTAATTATAAAAAGATATTCAGATTTCAAGTTATAAAGTGAGGAAATAACATATTTCATTTTGTTTAATAATGACTGCTAATTCTCTCAATGTTCAGAATTTAATAAGGCTAATGGCTTTCTTACATATACTAGAGGTGAAATTCCTTGAGTGTCAGTAGCCTACAGAATAAAAAGGTGAATGACATAACACTTTTTCTCAGTGAAAATTGAAGTGTGATTTAAAATTGTGTGTAACAATGATTTGCTTATTTAGACAAATTTCTTCCTTCTTCAGGTTGGTGCAACCATGGAAATAATGCACACACACACACACACACACACACACACACACACACACACACACATACACATACATGCATACACACACACACACACACACACACACACACACATATATATATATATATATATATATATATATATATATATATATATATATATACATATATATATATATATAGAAGACTTTTGATCGAAAGATCAAAAGCCCAAATCCATTACCATCGAACACATTTTAATGAAAGTGCTTTTATCAAAAAAGTGCTTTTGTTAAAGTATGTTAAAAAAACACAATATCTACTTGAATGCAAGCCCCTATGCACCCTCAGTATAGGGAGCTGCACCCCCCCACACCCACTCTACTTTAATATTCTCACTCTGAGGTTGCACTACAATGGGAAAAGGCAATTTTCCCTTACCGCACCGTAGTACGACCGGAATAACAAGCATACTTACGTAAAAGTGTTGCTTTGTTAAAAAGCACTTTCATGCAAGTATGCTCACCAAATTGGGATTCGGTGAAAGATGCAGTTGAGTATCTGTACGGATCCCATAAATATATGTTTAGCAGTATGGGAGGATTGCCTCCTACAGCTGGGGTGCAGGAAGACTTGCACCCTTGCAAAAAAAATGTCACCTTTCAGGAAGTTGATGTTTCACAATAGAACTAAGGTTAACATTGTATCATCTGTAAAGAGCATAATTTTAGAAATATAGTTGTCAGCTAATTGCAGAGCTTTCACTTTTACATTAGGTCTAATAGAGATTGCCAAGATTTCAATAGCTAAGGCAAAAAGAATATACAATATTGGGTATTCTTGCTGTATATCTCTAGTTAAAAGGTTTGATTCTGAAAATAAAATGGTTCCAGTTTGACATAACCTTTATTATATTTCTATATGTTTTCAAGAAGGGAAATGAACTGAGGGGGAAATCAAATATTTCTAATGTTTACAATAAATAGTTCCACTTTTAGCATGGTGAAAGTTTTGTTTTTCAATATCCAAACTAATAAAACGAGCTTCTTATGTATTGCTGTTTAAAATATCTATGAGTGTTATGTCTCTTTTGATATTGTCATGTGTTTTTCTCTTGTATATGAAGCCAGATTGACCTGTGCTAATGTTAAGTATACATAATTTTATCAGCTAAAATGGGCATAAAAATGTTTTAGTCAATATTTAAACATGCAAATGTCTGTAGTAGGAGCACAATTGTTGTTTATTTGTTAAGGACTAGTGAGATTAATGAATATCTCTTGACAGGGATAAACTACTTCATTTCATTGTAAATATATAAGAATCTTAAGAAATAAATGCATAATCTGATGTGGAAATACCTTATACATGAATTATTATATCAATTCATGGAAGTTTACCAGGTTTAATTTTTTTTATTTTGTCAGAAGTTTTTAATGGAGGTTTTTTTTAAATAATCTGTTTTTTTTTAGTTCTGGAAAGATATTTTAAAAGCATTTTATCTAATAGGGATGTTATGTTTAGATTAATAGAGTCAGCTTGTATTGTTTCTTCATTCAAATATATGTATTGTCTAAATGGATATAACATTTTACCAAAAGCTGTACTTATTTTGTTATTTTGTTTTTATTTCCAGTATATGACTGGCTTTAAACAGTAGTTTCACTTTTTTAGATAAGTTATGTATGTGCTTAGATGATTATAGCATATCATCTAAGTACATGCACAGATGATATAGCATTTGAATTGGTCCTTATTTTGTCTAAAGCAAATGTTGTTTTATGCAACAAAAAATATAATATCCCTTATTTAAAACTTTAGTTTCACCTGTTTTTGTTTTGTCATCATTTTATAAAAGTAGATTTATCTTCTTGTAGTTTAATTTGAACAACTAACAACTCATTGTCAAATTCTCTTACCTCATTTTATACCACAGTAAACATTTACCATAAATCTAGGCTTTAAAATAATTCCAAGTCATAATTTTGCTAACCTCTTCAGAATTGTTAATTTACATAAAAAATTAAATTTCTGAGAGCAACCTATTTTAAACCTTGTAGTTTAACAAAATAAGAAGGAGTTCTATTCAGCAATGGCAATTATATTAACATCCGCTGCAAACTATAGTTTAAGGGTATTGTGATCTGAGATAGGGCAAGGCAATGTGTTAAAACTTATTATTTTAGATTGATGCCATGAAATATTAAAATGTTATCAATTCCCATTTGAGTGCAACATGTATATAAGCAGTGTGTGATCTCCAAGCAATGTGGGTCTTGTATGAAAAATGAATCTTTAAAATTATGGAGTTCAAAATACTTATTAAAATTTTAGCTGTAGGAGTTAATCTTTGGTGAGTACAAATATCTGAACTATTCAACAAACAGGTAAAATCTCTGTTTATTATTAGATTACCTTTTGACTTATTAGAGATAATGTAGAAATACATTTTGACTAATCTGACTCCTACCTAGGAAACGGGTACAAGTTAGCTAAAATCCAAATTCTGTTATATTTTATAAGCACCAAAGATATTGAGCCTTCTTGACCTTCAAATGTATAAATTAACTTATGCAGTACTGCATTTTTTCCACAAAATCATAACTCCTCTACTTTGACTTTGATTGCATATTCGTTTTGACTCCAGATTTTTTTCTACAATGAATTTCCTGTAGAAATAGTATTCATAATTTATTTGCATTAAGGTATGTTTACAGACACTCCTTTTTTAGAGTTGTTTAATCAATTTATATTTAAATATACTACTAATTTCATAGCAAAGAGTAAAACAACAAAAAAATTGAAAACAACATACATCTAAGTACAGGAACAAATAAATAACATAATAGTATACCTCTAAAATATGAATGATGGACTAAATCAATTATTTAAGGCATAATAGAGAGATTAAAGAAAAATAAAATAAGATACATGATTTTTTATCAGTATATACATTAAACTTTCAAAATTCATTGTGCAAAAGTAAAAAAAAAATTAAAAATATTAGACTATCTCACTAAAGTAAAATCTTGTATAAAGCCTCATTAAACAGCAAATGAATATTAATCAGAAACAGCTCTGCAGTGAACAAAATTATAATTTGAAGAACAAGTTTTATATATATAACTGAACAAGTAATATAAATTAATCATTCGGAGACTGAACTTATTAACAGGATATTTAAAAACTTTCTCAAAGTGCACATTTTAGATTACATTGTTAATTTAGTAGTACTCTAAGCATGTATAATATAAATAACAATAGATTTCTCAATCTTGAATACATATGAAATTATAAAATGTGTAGTGATGTGGTATATTATACAACTACATAAGTGAACTAAACATCCTCAAGACTGGGCATCTAATTCCATTAAGCCACAGATAATATTATTCTGTTGTGACCAGTGATATTTATATAAAAGCTAGTAATGGTTTACTGATTTATTAGTCCCATTACTGGTGCAAACATTATAGTACATACTGTCCTGTCTGAAAAGATTACTCTTATTGAAGAATGCAGTAAACTTTGAGGTATCATTTTTCTTTCCAGCAACACTAGCATTATTATATTCCAACTAGTAAATATCAAACTTTTATCAGCTTTTATCATTAAGGCATCTATAGAACATGTTGTTTACCACATTCAGTGTTACTAAGTATTATCTTAGATCTCCAATATATTGAATTGACTGTGCTAACATCAGAGAGAGCCATCAGTAGTACAAACTCACAAAGTCCAAGTCTGGATTTTTTTAAACTTTGAAGTTGTCTGAATTTTTTTCTTTTTTTATTATGAAGGGTCTTGATATACCAATCTTTTCTAGACAGGCTATTCCACCTCTTTGCTATAATCAAGAAAAGTTAAGAATCCCTTTAACCAGGCTCATGTTATATTTGAAGTCTAGACCTCGATACCTTATATTTGCATCACTGTTGCAATAGATAAAACAAGATCTTTAAATTATTATTAGTAAATGGGTTGGGGACAAGGCAAAATATTCCCTCTTAGTAATCTGAAACCTATATTATACAAGTTTAGATTGTAGAACAGTAAAGTGCAAATTAAGGAATTAATGTTTCCTAATTTTTCATAAAATATCTCTGGATTTTATGAGACAGATGTCAATCTCTAAAATTAAGAAAAAATAGTATTATATTCACTAACATGTCTACTTGATGTCTTGTACAAAATATAAAACACAACAGTATCTAATATTGAAATTACATTTTCACACTATTATCTCCGCCCACACCATATCTTATGTCTTAAAATGAAGATAACTTATTGTATAATTCCCCCCATGTTTAATAAATGCTGATGTCATTTAGGCTTTCCCCAGCTACACATACATAAAAATAACATTTCTTCCCGTGTGCATTTAACTCCGTCTGTAATCTGCAGACAAGAGTTTTGAATGTTATAGAGATGTTCCAAATTTATTTAATTTTTAGAAGTTTCACCAATAGTGAGGAGGCTTACCCAGGTAGAGAGAATGTGTTTGATTATGTTATTAAATATAATACACTGACATCTTAAGATATATGAATCTTTGCATGATAGTATATAAAAATGATTCTGGTTTTGTTATTTACTGCTCAGTTTCATGACCAAGAGCTGTTATATTTGCATGATATATATTTGATGAGTATGAACTCAACTTTCCAAACTCTTGTTGTTGTTGTTGTGTCTTTCGGCTTTTCCTGGTTAGGGGTCGCCACAGCGGAACTCCGGTTCGCTAATGATTGGCAGTAGATTTTTACGTGCCGAGTTGCCAGCCCTGACGCAAAACCTTCAACAAAGGTACGCCCATTCACATATGTCTCCACACAGAAGACGCTCTAGCTGAGAATCGAACAGGACAACGTCTTACTGCGAGGCCACAACGCTACCACAGCACCACCACTGCAGTGGTTCCTAAAAAGATTTTACACAACATTGACTATAATATGTACTTAATCCATCATTACTTCTCATCATACACTTGTTTATAACTGCAAACTAACAAGCTTGATCACATCTTTAGCAGTCAAACACAGATAACTCAGGTAAGAGTCAATAAAGCATACACTTAGTGTACATGATGTGTAGTCAAGAACATCCCTACTACATTTTTTGTGCTTTCTAGTCACACAGAAAGATTACACTAATCTCTGGATTCTCAAAAGCTTGCACAGCATGCATGACTAGTGTAAGAGGAAATTTTGCCAATATGGTGGCCGAGCGATCCACATATGTGCTCATTTGATGTGCGCGAGCGCTTTAGCACTATTGCTGCACGTTACCAGCCCCCATATGCAAATTACCCCATTTGCAGGTGAAAACCATGCAAATGAGGTAAATCTGCCATCCAGGAATCAGGAATCAGGGCATGCAGGACTAGCGTAATATGCAGAAATGTACTCGAATAGTAACCGAGTACGGTACTGCAAAATCCAATACGGAGCTAAGACAGCTCCAAATAAAGGCTGCATATCATTGAGGAAGCATGCCAATGGCCAAGTATAAGGCCATTGGCATTGCCAACAATACAAAAAATAAAAGAAAATCAACCTTTATTTTATTTTAAGCCGATCTTGGCTGTTTAAGCATAGGGCAGTGGCGCACAAATGGGATTGAGGGAAAATAATAAAATAAACCTAAAATAAGCATTCTACCAAAAATCAGTAGTTTGCCATGCAAGTCAATGGCAGGCAGAAAACAACCTGGCCAGTGAATAGTGATTGCTAAGTGGGGAGGCTCAGTGTGAGACATGTAACTATGCATTAGCAGGCAATCCTATGCAAATGAGGGAACGGATAGTGAATCCCAGTTTTCTCCAGCATGTGAGGCAGGTCCCAACAGTGTAAGAGTATGAATAGCTGGGTGCAAGACTAGGAGGTAGGTGACATCATGGTTGGGTGTGTCAGGCATACTGTAAGCAGATTGGAGCCCTGTGGCTTGTGTTTGTGCCTAGCATAGCACAGCTAAGCTAGGGGGTGTGTTTAAACCTGCCTAGCACACAAAGTGTAAGCGGGTGTGTGCACCGGGCACCGAGTTTTACAGGAAGAAAAAAGAAGTTAAACCAAGAAATAGCAGCAGTGTGCACATATGAGCACTCTGCTTGCGCTGCACATACACGGGCTTAAACAGGAAGACAATGGGAAGGGAAAACAGCAGTAGGAAGGTATTCAAGGAGAACTAGCTTAGCTGGCAGATGAAATGTATCAGAATCAGACAATTACACAGGCAGCAGACCAGCCCAGCCCAGCATACTACTATAAACTAAAGAAACACCTTCCCCTTTGGTTTTTCCCACACGCTACACCACTGGTGTGTACAAGCAGGGAAATTTTAACAAGCAAACTACAAAATGAGAAGGGCTGCAGCAGGCAACATAGAACAACATGTGCAAGTGGCTGAGGGTGTTAATGATGTGAATGCTGCAGAACAACCTACAGTAAGGAGATGGAGAAGAGAGTACAGACCAAGGGTAACCTACCAGGGGCTACATGAGCTGGAGATATTGGAGTGCTATAGGGTGGACAGAGACCTCCTACAGCAAATTGTTGAGCTATGCTGGCCACACCTGACACACCAAACTGACCGAGGGAAACCCATCCCAGTGGACACCAAGGTATGTGTTGGCCTAGGTATAGTAGCCACAGGTATCTCCCAAAGCACAACTGGAGATATCATGGGGATCTCACAGGCATCAGCATCTAGCGTATTCCACCACTTCCTGGATGCCATGTCAGCACATGCCAGTTAGCATGTATATTTCCTCAACACCTGTGAGGTGTTGAATATGTGTCTCTTCCACCAAATAGCAGAATACCCTGGGGTAGCGGGTGCTATAGACTGCATGCACATATGCACCAAAGCACCACCTGGTGAGCTGGGTAGGGCATATATCAACCGCAGGGCCATCGCCTCCATCAACTGCCAGGTTGTTTGTGATGCCCAGGGCATTATAATGAATGTGTGTGCTGGCTGCCTTGAAAGCTATGACGATTCCCACACAGGGCATCTGACACATCTGTACCAGAGATTTGCCAATGTGGACATCCCTTATGGTCACCTAGTGGGGGATGCTGGGTATCCACTGGAGCTGTGGCTGATGACACCCATCAGAAATGCACACACACACCTGAACAACAACGCCATAATAAGGCACACGCACAGGCCAGACATATAATAGAGTGTGTGCTTGGGATGCTCAGGTCACAATTCTGGTGTCTGGATACATCCGATGGAGCCTCGCAGTATTCACCAGCTACATGTACCCAAATTGTTATGGTATGTGCTATGTTACACAATATGATCCTGCGGAAACAGCTGCAGCAGGAACAGCATGGGGCAGGGCCACACAACCCCCCACCAATGGCAAGGGCTGCACAGGCACAGAGCGACCCAGAAGAAGAACAGCCTGAGCCTGCCCCAGTAGGCAGAAGGAGGTGTGCCCAGTATGTCCTGACCTTGGCAAAGAGGCAATGCATAGCACATGTACTAACACAGTAGGGACCCAGGGAATGACACCTCTCTCTGACTCGCACATACAGTAAAAGGGATGCCAAATATGACACTACCTGTGCTCAGCCATGTATAGGGAGCGTACTATGTGCATCCGACATAGGCAGCCCTCCAGCTCCATCTGCAAGTCTGGCACACCCTCAAGGTAAGTCAGTCAACCTACCAATTGCCAAATGGAGTAGAAAGTGTTGTTACCTGTAACTATGATATGGATGTGAGCATGCAAGGGGATTGGGTGGCTGAATGTTATGGCAGCAGACAGTAGACACCATAGTGGCACCATGATATCTGCAACATATACTGGAGTCATCATAGTAACCAGTACTACACAGGGTGACAAAACCTACTGCAGGAAATGTGCTGTGCGACATGTGTGTCCATATGACCCACATATGCCAGTCAGGATGGTTCACATACCAAACAACAGTCTCAGCCAGCAAGACAGGTGTAGACAAACCAAAATAGAGCCTATGGCATGGCCCCAGAATGATGGCTATGGTTAACCTCCCCCAGGCCTACACAGACAGACCACAGCACGGCAGGCAGTGGGATGTTAGTTCTGAAGGGTAGGAAGACAGACAATACTATGTAGGGCAACCAAAGCCATGATCTGTAGTATACCAGTATGCCTCTAGTTAGCATGATAGTTAGCAATACAGAGTAAAAGTGAGTACCTGGTATACCAGTACGGTCATAGCGAATGTGTACATGTTTCACTTGTGCCACCACATCCTACATAGTAATGTAATAACAGTCAGGTATGCCCACCCAACCCTGTGTAGAAATGTAGAAATAGTCCAGGTGTGCCCCCCCCCCATTCTATTTAGTAATGTAATAACTGTCAGGTGTGCCCCCCACTCCTGTGTAGAAATGTAGAAATAGTTAGGTGTGCCCCCCATCCTACATAGTAATGTAATAACTGTCAGATGTGCCCCCAACCCTATGTAGAAATGTAGAAATAGTCAGGTGTGCCCCCCTTCCTACATAGTAATGTAATAACAGTCAGGTGTGCCCCCCCACTCCTGTGTAGAAATGTCAAAACAGTCAGGTGTGCCCCCCTGCTATGCAGAAATGTAGTAACTGTCAAAGCTAAATGATCAATGGATACCCTGCAGAGACAGCATGCTACCTGTTGGTGTACAACACAAAGGTCAGCACTGCAGCACAAACTACCTGGACATGAGCCACAGATTCAATACAGACGGCCATACTGGGCATGCTCACACACTTAGAGAAATGAAGGCAATCTCAGTCTACAACATACTGAAAGGTCATTCTGGGCATGCTCACATCATGAAACACATGAAGGCCATGACTGCAAACACCAGTGGGCCAGACATATCTGGCAGTTCCAGTTGTTAGTGCAGACAGTCGTCAGTATGCACCACTCATGCCTTGAACACACAGTGGATAGGAATACAGACATATATGTCAGGACAACACACTATAATAAGCCAAAGGTAGATGCACACAAATGTGTGGAAGAGGGTCACTGTGACAAGGAGCCATCCAGGCCTGTCCCACCTAGCACACAGCCAAAGGGCCCCAAACACATGAGGTGCAGATGTCACTCACTGCAGATACTATCCATCAGTATCTGTCAGCATTATAGACTATGTGGTGCATGTGCCAGCTATGCAACATGACTGTACAAGGAAGTAGTCATCTAGCAGCTGTATACACATAGCTGTGACATAATGACCCAGTGTGTTCCCGCATGTGGTGTGTCAACCCGTACATGAAAGGGTTATGGCCCATGCATACACTGCCCTCCCCCTAGCCCTACTATGACAAGCTTGCTGAGGTAATCCAATGTAAAATACACCTTTGGGAGAATTACAGCCCAGTAATCTCTGTGGTGCATCCCATAACTGTGTACTGCTGTAGTGTGATAAACTAGTTAGGTAGGAGTTTTAACCCCAGACTTGACAACTGTTTGTGTGCATGTCTGACTGTGTAGAGAGCAATGCTTAGGGTACTCACACTCCTCACAATTCATATACTCAGCTTTGGCAAGGCTGCTGATGTCACCCACCTAGAACTACACCTCTGGGAAGATTGTTGCCCAGTAATCTCTGTATCATGTCCTGTAACTGCGTAGTGCTGTCATGTGATAAAGTAGTTAGGTGTTCTAACCCTAGACTTGGCGTCTGTGTGCATGTCTGTATGTGTCTGATTGTGTAGAGTGCAATGCTTTTTAGGTACCCACACTCCTGACAATTCATATACTCAACTTTGGCAAGGCTCCTGATGTCACCCACCTAGAAATACACCTCTGGGAAGGTCATTGCCTAGTAATCCCCGTAGCACATCCTGTAACTGCATACTGCTGTAGTGTAATAAAGCTGTTAGGTAGGTGTTCTAACCCCAGACTTGGCAACTGTGTGTGTGAGTCTGTGTGCACATGTCTGTCTGTCTCTGATTGTGTAGAGAGCAATGCTTTTTAGGGTACTCTCACTCCTTACAATTCATATACTCAACTTTGGCAAGGCTGCTGATGTCACTCACATAGAAATACATATCTGGGATGGTTGTTGCCTAGTAATCTCCATAGTGTGTACTGTAACTGTGTGCTGCTGTAGTATGATAAAGTAATTAGGTAGGTTTGCTAACCCCAGATTTGGCAACTGTGTGTGTGCGTGTCTGATTGTGTAGAGAGCAATGCTTTTTAGGGTACTCACACTCCTTACAATTCATATACTCAACTTTGGCAAGGCTGCTGATGTCACTCACCTAGAAATACACATCTGAGATGGTTGCTGTCTAGTAACCTCTGTAGTGTGTACTGTAACTGTGTGCTGCTGTAGTGTGATAAAATAATTAGGTAGGTTTGCTAACCCCAGATTTGGCAACTGTGTGTGTGCGTGTCTGATTGTGTAGAGAGCAATGCTTTTTAGGGTACTCACACTCCTTAGAATTCATATACTTAACATTGGCAGGGCTGCTGATGTCACCCTCCTAGAACTACACCTCTGGGAAGGCTGTAGCCCAGTAATCTCTGTAGCGCATCCGGTAACTGGATACTGCTGGAGTGTGATTTAGAACTGTGTTAGGGTTCCATCTCCACCCATGGCAGTTCGGGATGTTTTGTGTGTGTTTCAATGTCTGTGTATGGAACAATGCATCATAGGCTAGTCACTCGCAGTACATTTCAAATGCCTTACTTTGGTAATCCTGCTGATGTCATTCATTGTGAAATGCACCTTTGGGGAAGGAGTACTCCACTAATCCCTGTAGTGCGTTCTATAACAGCTCCATGCTGTAGCATGATATAGACCTCTGTCAGGGGTTCTATGGTTGTGGATGTTTTGTGTATATCTCACTGCCTGTGTAGGGAGCAATGCATTTTAGGCTAGTCACTCACAGTACATTTCAAATGGCCTACTTTGGCAATCCTGCTGATGTCATTCCATGTGAAATACACCTTTGGGGAAGGAATACTCCAATAATATCCATGGTGTGTACTATAACTGCATAGTGCTGTAGTGTAATAAACTAGTTAGGAAGGGGTTCTACTCCCAGACATGACAGGTATGTGTTTGTAACTTGTATCCTGAGTGGAGGTGGATGTGAATGTGTGTCACCTGGGCCCAATGTGTGGTGGGTTTTGCAAAATTCTTATATGGTGGCCCTAGTACATATCACAATGTCCACTGTACAGGGATAACAGCTGAGAAATAGCCGAGAGGCTGGGGTGCATACCCATACGTGTGACATCAAGGCCAGGCAATCACAGTTAGCAACCCTAGTATTACCCAGACCACACTCTCACCCATGTCTTATACACACACACACACACACACACACACACACACACACACACACACACACACACACGCCCCTAGGTAACAGCCAGTATGTGGGTAGTACACTGCATATTGGCCACTGATAGTAACTATGGAATGATATCAGTGAGCTACAGATGGCATGTCACCCTCCCCATCTGTCCAATATGCACGTACATGCAGACGGTGCACCTCCCCCATGTTCCCCATTGGACACCTGCACCACCTGTGGTGCCTTCACATGTGACCCACAACAGACATACCATGCCTGACAACATGCCCTGTATGGACAGATGCCACTGACACCAGGGAATGCTGTTAGCATGCTATCAATGTAGGTGCAGGGTAAACCTGCTGCCCATTACCAGTCCTTGTCACAGGTGGGCAGGACTGGCACATCTCATGATAATCTGTATTCACAACATGGGCCAGACACCCCAGGTACAGTTTCACATGTCACTGTATATGCATGTGGGAGGTGTGCACATCCTAGACACCATCCATGTCATGGACTAAGGAACACATACATGGCAAGTGATGCACAGCATTGGCCACACACACATTAGTCACCCAGGTGACTGGATGGGGGATACAATGCCGACCTATGTAGGCAAATGCGGAAACTATAGCCCTGAGCCACAATGCAGACCATTGTCATGTGGCCTGATGCCAAGGTACACCCATCGCCTACCCTTGTATAGCCTGCTGGCACAGTCGACCACCACACACCCTTGCAGACATGCACCCATGCATGTCAATACTGGCACTCTGTGTGTTTGTGTGTGTGTTGTATGGTACGTATGTCCACATCCACACTCACTACAACCCCCATGGGCATACTGAAGCATGCTGTCTGATATCTGACACCTCCTCATAATCCTTGCCCATACAACCTCCGTATGACCCATGTGGTGCATGTGATACCTGCACAGTGATGTGCTGTGGCAATCCTACTACTGACAAGTTGTACTCCTGGCCCTATCAAGTGTGTAAATGTGTCTGCATCCCTGTGAGAGTGCAGTTGTGTTGATGCTGGCACCTGTTCATGCAGACAGGCACTTGTACATCACCTACCGTATAGCTACCGTATTCCTGTTGCAGATGTCACTCATCATCACATATATGTTCTGAGTGCTCCACAACAGGTAACCCATGTGGCGCATCTGATAACTACATCAAACTGTGATAGCACTACATAGTTGTCAGGGTTTTCATACCCTGTGCTGGTAGGTGTGTGACACAAACATGCTTAAGTTTTACTCTCCCACCCCTCCCTGACATGTATTTGCCTCTGTCTGCCGCTCCCACTCCCTTACTGGTGGATGTGGAGATCCACACCTGCTTTGCTTAGACAGATGCATGTGTATTTTAAGTGATGCTCAAGATCATCTGATGGCCTCTGCATGAATTGCAGCCCTCCCCTAGCTGATTGCATGTGGAACAACTGTGGTAACATTCCCATAGCCAATTACATGGAAACACACTCCAATATCTAGGAACATCATGGTGGTGTTGGCCCTTTTCATTCACTGTGAGCAGGAACTAGATCTGTTGTTTGGCAAACAGCATCTCACAACATACACTATGGAAAGAAGGCAACAAACAGGAGGTGGAAGTGCCGGACCTGACTACAGACTGTAAGTGCTGCTATACTGCATTTGGAGTAATGTTGGTTTCACAGTATTTTTCTGGATATGGCTGTCATACATGTCTCAATACCTGCCATATCAGTTCCATGTTTATGAGGAATCCCCATCTGCAGGGTCATCTACAGACTGGGCAGTGTTGTGCCTTTGGTTTCATATGTTACCCATGGAGCATCTATCTGTGGACTGCAGAAGGAAGTGTGAGGATTGCAGTCTGTAGATGGTAAAGGCCGTGACAATTACTGACTTCATATCCCTCATAGGACATATGTTGCAACAAACCCCGTTACAGCAGTAAATGTATGAGGTTATCACAGCAACATGTCAATATTGGCCCTGTGTATGTGCTCCCAGCCACACCTCTGTCAACCTTTGTACATATGGCGTGCAGGAAGTGGTGCATATGTGCTGTACACCATAATTAGTGTCATCATATTTGATAACAAGCCAGTGATATATCCGACTGCTACACATGTTATGTACAGTAGGGGTTACATTTCATGACATAACCTGGACATTCTGTGGATGTTTGTACAGTGCTGAGGTCTGTTTACTTATCATGAATGTCGACAGTGTGTGTATTGTTAATATGTACTTTAGCCTGTGTACAGACTGTGGTAGATGTCATTGTTCTAATTCCCCTCCTATCTGATGTTACATGCTGCCCCACTATATGGTACCATATTGGCTTACATGTTTGTAGGGCCATACACACACATGTCCCATATCACAGACAGCCATCAGACCAAACTGTGTAGCAGCCCAGTATATGTAGAGACAGTCTGTGAGTGGCACATATGAGGATGGTGTAGAACAGATAAGTCATATACTGTAATATTATGCTAGCTTACCATATGTGGCTGTGGCTGTGTTCACATTGGTTGTGGTTATGCACTTTCTCACAAAGGTGCATTTTACCCTGTGCTGTGACATGCCTGTTGAGCCTGCTATATATGCAGGTACATGTGCAGTCCCCCATAGGAGATGTAGGCCATTGTTGAGCCAGTCTGCTTGTAGCCTGCACAGTGCATTGTTATATGCCTAGCAACTTAGTGTACTTACCCAGTGAGATGTCATGTGCAGATATTTGCCAGATGTACTGCTGCCGGGCCTCCCTTACAAGTCATGTGTGTCAGACAGAGCAGTGGGATACTGTACAGATGTATGTCAATATCTAGTGGGTAGTATGTGGCCATGGGACACCTGTACCAGTGGTCATTATGTGTCAGGCCAGACAGGAGTGTGTGAATGCATAACCTATGGTGGCAAATGTATACCAGCCGTTATGTGTTATACCCATCTACATGGCTATCTACATCCACATTGTCATGCATGGTACACATGTTGTGCACTAAAGGCTTATGTGTATACCTCCGGACTGTACAGGGTGTGTCAAAATTTCAACATATATTGGCCAATATCTCTGCTCTCTGCTGCAGTCCACAGGGGTATTACATGCTAGCAGCGGTACTTTACAATTATGTCCTTAGGATGTCTGTCAGTAGCCAATGGCACACATGTTATAAGCAGATGTGACCTCCCACACACACCATGTCCAATTGACAGCAGCAATAGTCTACTAATATACCTGCTATACATACCTGACATCCTCTTGCACTACAACTTTGGGACTATAGGGGCTAGGATAGGGCTGCATTCCATGTCCAGGACATATGGTGGAAATATATGTAGATATACTTATTCAGATAGCCATATATATATATATATATATATATATATATATATATATATATATATATATATATATATATATATATATATATATATATATATATATATATATATATATATATAATTACACATGTGAAATTACCACTGTCATGGCAACCACCCACTATAAATACTTACATCATGTGGGCATGGTTCCTTTACATTTCCTGTGTGATGGACATCCTTCCTGTGTGTGGGCATCAGTGTTACAGGATAGCAATACCACTTACAGAACAACCAGCACACTTAGGGCAGCCACATATTTGTAGGAGGATCAGGAACTACAGACAGACTGTGAGTAGCGTTGTGTTATGCTTTGTATAGTACTGGTGTTACAAGGTGTGTGTGTGTGTGTGTGTGTGTGTGTGTGTGTGTGTGTGTGTGTGTGTGTGTGTGTACATACTAGTTTACTTTGGAATGCAGTCTGTCTGCATAGCTCACAACTGTGGGTCTATCCTCTTGCTGGACAGAGGTATGCCTATCATGTTTTGTCTGTCCACCACACAGGTCCTGTGTCAGATATTACATTGGTAGTGTGTGTGTTGAGTGCTATCAGTACATGGCTACATCCATTTCTGTTTTTAACCTCAACTCCCTGACTACAAGTATGTTGCAGACTATCCTGTAACACCAGCAACTTGCTTAGTGTATGGCAACAGTTTTCCACATATGGGCCTGTGTTCCAGCCTCTGTCCTCTACCTACATACCAAACTTTGTACATATGTCATGCTGTCGGGGGTTGTTCTCTAGTGGGCTGTGAGTATATCACACTGCCATTGCTGCCATCAGTCCCCTGCTGTTGTATCCCCCGCACATACAGTGGGGCTGGGGCCATATATGTCTGGGAATCACCTACACAATACATGTGTGCCCTTATGCACTCTACAGGCCAGTGTATGTAACAGTGGTATATGCCCTGTATTATTGAGTCTAGTGGGGGAGCACCATAAATGACCTAGGCTGTTACAAAATGTGGGGGTATCAGGGGTGAGCTGCTGTAAGGTATCTGGATGTACAGTACCATATACTTTACCTATATTTACATTACTTACATGGATTAGGGTAATGCAAGCCTACTGTCTAATGCCATACAGACTGTTCTGTTTGTCAGTGTGCTCATGATGGTGTCAGTTATGCCTTGTTATGTAACAGTTAAAACTCATTTGATTACATAATGTCTTTACCACCTACTGAGTTTGTACAGAGTGTAGAGAGAGGCTGCTGAACTATACACCTGCATTACATACTGTTGACTTTTTGGTATCTTGTGGCCCAGTCTGTCTTCACTATTGTACAATTTGAAGGGCTTGGCCTGGACAGCAACAGTTGTGAACCTTTAAAGACTACTGTATTAGTGTAACTGTTTCACGGTTGCAGTAGTGTCTGAATAGCTATATGACATGGCATATAGAACTGTAATAGTACACAATTAAAGGTTTTACATTTCTGCAAACCTGTGTGTGGTGTCTTTCCTATGACCTCTCTATGGGTATATGTTGCAGGCAATGACTGACATATGTACGGGTGGCCTATACAGTGTCCAGTTGTTCAGGTGTTAACTGTAGGTATGGTGGCTGTTCCATATTGTGTGCACCTTCTACATATGTATCTTACTGTACATATATCTGCGTGTGTATGTGTAGTCACATGTATGTATATATATATATATATATATATATATATATATATATATATATATATATATATATATATATATATATATATATATATATATATATATATATGTATATCTGCATATCTGTGTCTGTGTATCTGTATCCTGGGGATGTTGATGGCTTCCACATATGACATTTCCTATGTGAAGTGGATTGTACTGCATGATATGTTAACAATACCAGCCTGACATTATACAGGTGGGATGGCTTACTGTTAACATCTTGTGACCATGTTGTGTCAGGTCCTGGTTATGGGATCTGCAACACTTGGTAGTGTATTGCAGGGTGGACGTGTTTGGTTGCGGGGGGGATGACTATTCATGCAAGACGTATAGTGTGTGGGGCCTCACAACCCCATTAATGGTGCATGTGGACATATGTGTTTTAATCTGCCATTGCTATCTACAGATGTATGGCCATATATACCTATATAGATATATATATCTGCTAACATATATATATATATATAACTATGTTCATATATACCTACATAGATATATATCTGCCTACACATATGTAACATGCTGTGTACATGTAGACATATAGGTGTAGACACATATATGTGTCGATGTAGGCATTTGCATGTATGTATATGCATATATATTGATATATATGTATATAGTTGTAGATATATATATATATATATATATATATATATATATATATATATATATATACACACATATATAGATATGTTGTATCTGTTTAGATATTAATATATCTACACACACATACATCTAGATGTTGGTATACATTCTCTGCACTGTTGCATTACTGGACTGGATGATATGTTTCTGAAAACATCAAATTTTGTTCTATCTGGCATGGCTTAGTGGTAAATCACTTTGTCTATGGTGTGCAGGGTCCTTGGTTCAAGACTAGCAGGAGCTGTTTATTTTGTTGCTGGGCAAAACACCGGCGGTTGGATACTGAGTGATTAAGGCACTTTAAAGCAGTTGTAAGCAGGTTTGTGCGGGTTTGCCCATAGGTAAGCACTGCTAACTTCTGGTTACAGTGTCTTACACTCAGTTAGCTGCTATATTGCTTTACCTGTGTAGGCAGTGCTTACCCCTGTGGAAACAGGTTTAAACCCGCTTACTGCTGCTTAAAAGTGTGCACTGCCGCTTAGCCCCACGCTAATTTCTTTAAAAGAAAAGAAAAAAGGGTTGATAGGAAAGTTGTAAAAAAGGGGCACAAAGAGGGAAAGACAGTGGGGAAAATAGATAGGCATGTGCAGGAAGGGTATAGGGAAGGTCCATAGCTGCCCATTTTTCTACAGCAACAGCTGTGCATATACACTGAATTTGAAGGTAGATTTGGACACTCAAACCTCTGGGAGAGGGGCTAGGACAACATAAATTCATTGTGATGCCAATTAGTTCAGATTACATGTGTCCAGTGGACACGTGCGAAATGGACAGCTATGTATGGGGCGAGATTTTTTTGTGGGAACAGCTTGCCCTTTTTTTTCAGGTGAGAGTGGGATGTTGGGGAGGGGTAGTAAGTATATTTGTGGAGGTAGGTTGGGTAAGTTAACAGACAAGACAAACAAGATGCATACAGGAGCAGTATATGACACATGTGAGGGGTAAACACCTTGGATGGGTAGGGGTGTTTGGAAGTCGCAAGCCCATGAGCCTTCAAATGGAAACAGTGGGACTGAGGCCTCCACCCATGGGCATTCTCGACTGCACCTTCACAGCCCCAAAGGTGGCCATGCTGGGGGCTGTGTAGGAGAGGCAGGCTCACCCTCTAATTGTGCCACTTGGCCCTCAAGCTGGTGTAGCTGGTCTTGAAAAGCCCTACCGATATCCCTACGCACCATGGCCCAGACCTGACAATCGGTGACTGGTTCTTCTCCTTCCCCGCTCCCGGGGGGGCTGAGCCCCATCCCCTGCAGTGGTTCCACCCAAAGGTGGTGCAGGGCCTTTGGAGGAGGAGGTCCCAGGCTGGGCCCTAGATGTGCAGGTGCACAGTGCCATGGCCAGCTGAGGTGGGACAGGTGGGTCCGCTGGGACCGGCCTTCCCATACGAGCTATGGTGTTGTAGTTTACAGACAGATATGGGTTAGTAATAGTCAACAGCATTCAGGATTAGTTATAACAACATGCATAGGTATACCCATTAACTCAAAACACCAGATTTAAAACAGTTGCAGAGCAAGCAGAACACGTGCATATATGGAACAACAGTGGCCATTACAACATCATGCAGGTTTCATTAATAGCAAAAGGCCACCAATATGGGGATATTTTAACATGACAGATGCATAGAACCAAATGTAAATATTTATAAACCGATAGGACATATGTCGCAACAAAAGTTTGGAGTGTACACATACCGATTGAGGTGTGTCATTGGGTTATTTTTGCACATATGATAGGGGTGAGAGAGACAGCTCAATTAACAACTAATATATCCTTGTAGTTTTCAATACATTCTTAGTCACTGCAGTGACCTGTCTCTTACATGTATTATTACACCACCCAATGGCCTTATATTGTACAATGGTATGTTTATAGATTATTATATACGTGACCTGTGTCTTACATACAGGCGTGATAAGATGCAGGTGTTAATGCAACTTATATTGAGAATTTCTCTCATACACTTTGGATGAGATGCTGGAATGACAGGTTTGTGTTCATATACATTCTCTGATTATGTACACGTCTGACTATCAGTTATATGTCATTAACGGCTGCCTACATTTCTTGAATCATTGCACTGATTTTACAGTGGAACAGGGTACCAGGCTGCTGATGTGTACCATTTATCTGGACATGCTGGACAGATTGGAACAGTTGAGGGGTTTGAATATGCATGCAACATTCTATTTGAACATTCTAACAAATTCTATACAGTTGGGTCTAACTATGCATACAGCTTTCTATCTGAACATTGTAACAAAATCTGTACAGTTGTGTATGATTATGCATACAACTTACTAGCACTCTTGGGATTCAAACCCCTGCTGTGTGTGACAAGAAACTTAGCATTAATGTCACAGTACACTGTGCTATCAGGGAATTGATATCAAGCTTTCTAATGTTTTCTGTCTAAGTCTCCCTCAGTTGTACAATATAAATGACCTCTTGGCACTTCCAACATCATTATACAGACCTTCATACACATTTTATATGCATGCCACAGTGTGGGTAACACTGCTTAATACAACAGTACTATTTATAGTATGCAACAGTTCAACAACATATGAAAGAAGAGTAAACATAAGCACTCCAGAGGTTATACCTTTATTCACAGAATATTACACCTTTATTTCTACTGGTATGACACTTTCTCAGGCTCTTATATTTATTTGTTATGGTAGTACATGCAGAATAATTACTAACCTGCCTCGCGATGCAGCCTTTGCAACCTAGCATCATGGGCTTACTGGTTCGTAGCCCGCTCATCTGCAGCTGTCAGAGAAATACAATGATATTTAGCCATACCTATCCATAGTATACACAAGCTAAGCAATTATTACCTACCTACTTAGTAGAATGAGTATTTGCTCAGTACTGGGGTGTTAGGCATCTGCCATGATTCCTGGATCCACTGTTCCAGTACATCCCCCCTTCTCCGCTTCAGGTCAGTATGGTGGTGCCTGACCTGCTCACCAGTCCGGGTGATACCTGTGGCACTGGTGAGTTCATGAGTAAGACTGTCCCAGGCCTCTGTTTTATACTGCAAGCCCTGGTACTGGCCCTGCAGTAGTCTCTCCTCATGGTGTTTTACCAGGAGCCGTACCATGATTTTTGACTCCTGGATGCCCCAACACTGCACTCTAAGTCGAGTGCCTTCACCCACTCTAGCCATTCTTCCTGCAGTAGGAAGCTACAACCAGTTATGGGTAGTATTCCCGCCTGTGGGGTTTAAATACAGCCAATTTCCAACACTTTTCCTTCATTGGCCAGTTTTGAGTAGGCTAAGCTATGGCCACACCTGCTTACATAAGGTTGGCACTGCTTAAAGAGGTATACCACTAGGCAGATTGAATTGGCTGCCCTACACATTGCTTACACTTACTACATTGAGCTGTGCAGTGGTTAGCCTTGATTAATAGTTAATTACCATTATATTTGACTTTTGGCAGTGATTTATTATTCATTACAGGTTATATATGTGTCTGGTATCCATGATTCATGTGTGCATACACTGTATGGGGTCCTGGGGTCTTCTACAGTTTATTACAATAACACCTCACATCTATGCTTACTGCAATACTCCAGTTCACATATTTATGTTATGTAGCAGGTTATACAACATCACACTCTACATAGATTCAGTTCACATGTTTGGTTTGATTTTCCTGTGGTGAGGATTAGTTTGCTGATACCTCATTCACATGCATTGTTATGATAGCTTAGTGGTTAACTACTGTGACTGTCGTATACAGGGTCCTGAGTTTGAGCCTTGTGGAAGCTGTTTATTTTGTTGCTGGGCAGAACATGGACCATTTGTTACAGACCGATTAAGGCACTTTAAAGCAGTTGTACACGGGTGTGCATGGGTTTGCACGGAGCTAAGCACCGCTAACCTCCAGTTACAGTTTCTAACAATCAGTTAGCTTCTACTTTGCTTAATCTGTGTAGATAATGCTTACACCCAGCGCAAACGCACTTAAACATGCTTACTAGTGCTTATATATGCTTACTAATGCTTATTTGTGCTTAAACCTGCTTACTAGTGCCTTATTCATTATGACACTGACACTTCACATGTGTATTTAATGCAGTACTCCAGTTCACATTTAAATGTTATTTAGTAGGTTATACAGCAAATAAATGAATAAAACATGTTCATATACAGATTTCACATGGAGAATGGTATGTGCTACAGTGGGAGTCAAACCAGGAATGCCTGCTCATTAGGCAGATGCCCTGCCCACTACACTGTTGCTGTGGTGCTTCATTTGCATATATCTTCCTTGTTATCCTCTTCAGCCTTTTAAGCTGCTTTAACCGTAGCTAAGTGATGGGCACACCCGTGCACCTACGGCTAGCTATACTTGGATTTAAGAACAATATAATGGGTTTTCTTCAGTTTATTTTTATGTACTGCTTGTTGTTGTACACATGGGGGACTGTTGATGGGGGTATGTGGACACCTATGGGTGGCCTCGCTCATTTATTTCCACCTTCTGCTGTTTTATTTTGCAGGGGTGTGTTTATTCTGAGAGCTCTGCTCTCAGACACACCCCCTGCACTCATACATGCTCCGTGTATGCCTAGGAGGTCGGACAGTGCACCTTCATTAATATGCATGGTGCGCTGCTGTCCTCCTCCTAAGCGGCTGCTTCCATACAGGACTAGACTAGTCCTGCATGGAAGATCAGTAAATCCGGGGGTAAGTGTACATGTAGTCTACACTTTGTGGTAACCTTTATGAATCCCTATCAATATTTAAAGCTGCAAGAAAATCAGTAGGAAAACTAAAATTAGGAGGAAGAATTAGCCTGTGTTGTCCATTCACACATAATGGTGTACACATAGTGTAGGCATTATTGAATCTCAGGGGATGCCTTTATCTTGAACTAGTATATAGATATCTTACTATAACTTATATTATTATTTTATCTATAAAAAAATAGGACATAAATACAAATTCTAATATATTTTATATTATGTGTTTACCTAAAAAAGCTTGGTAAAAACTTGTTATATTTGGTGACTGAGGTAGTGTTATTCATTTGTATGTAAATGCTGTTGGCATTCTGGAAATAATTAATTATTAATTATTATTTTTTTTTAAATGGGTTACTGCTTCTTCAGTATTGCTAATGGTTCTTGTACCACTTTGCAGATTATTTTTTATTTCTGGTGGGAAGATAATCTGCTTTAATATTATTCTACTTTAGCAGTTTAACTAAAGGCCAGCATTTTTTTCCCTTTTTATTTCAATATTATTTAGTATAATAGTCATTATCAAATCTCAGATTTTGTTCCTCAAATTTTAAAGGTGCTATTGCCAAAACTGGTTTTCGGATAAATTCTTTATTAAGGAATGACAGAAAATTTAGTGCTATAGACCTTGGTGAAGAGAGTAGATTAGTAGATGTTGCCTTATAAATTAACTGGTGAGCTCTTTCTATCCTTAAAGAAAGAAAGACCTACCTGCAAGTTAAGAAATTTAGGAATCCAGGAAGACAAAAGATGATCATATCGTCTCCTTCAGTTTCCTCTGGTAGTCCAAATATTCTGGTATTGTGTCTCCTCTCTCTATTCTCTAAGCCATCTAGTTTATTGTGTAGCTAATTATTTTGTTTCGGGAGAAAGTCTGTTTGTACTTATTCCTATTTAAGTCTTCCATCAACATCAGAAAAGGCAGTCTCAGAGGGGTGGAGCCTAGATGGCCAACTGGGAGCAGTGAATTTTGAGAGCTCCGTAAACTAGTATAATAATATAGGATAATTTTATTATTTTCAAGTTTAAAATGTCAGAAATCTATAGATAAAATGCTAAACTACATAAATATCAATTTTGGTGGAGATATACAAAAATTTTCCTGTCAAGTAACTTGGAGATATATTGAGTCACTGAATATGAACAACTCAATTAAGGAATTCTCATCCAGATGGTGCTTTGAAAAAAGAACTGCAATTGGGGGCGTGGCCAAGGATGAACACAGGATAGCAGCAGATTTCTTCAGCTCCACCAATTTCACAGCACTGACAGGAAATAATTACTTTTAAAATTAATTTATGAAGTAATTTTCTTTCTAAATACGTTTGGAATATTTATTTCTTGAATCATATCTAAAAAAGAAAGAAAATTTTAATAATATTCCTGTCAGAAAACACCTTGGAAATTTTTTCTGTCAGCTTTTCTGTTTGAAATGAGTTCCAGTAAGACAAATTCTCAAGATTCCAGCATCAAGAAAGAACTTCAGCTTCTGATATCTACAATCCAGCAACTTACTGCCAAAAGGGATAAACTAGATACTAAAATTGATACCTTCATAGAAAAAACTACAAAACAAATAGACTTGTTACATATAGACATGCAACAACAGAAGACACAGATTGCAGGCATAGACGAGACTGTAAATGACATGGAGAATATAATCCAAGAAGAAGAAATCAACATTGAGTTTTTGCTGAAACAGAATACACATCTACAAACTAAATTTGATGACCTGGAAAATAGATCTAGGCGCAATAACATTAGGATTTTTGGACTGCCAGAAAATATTGAAGGTAACAATATTACTTCTTTTTTAAATACATGGCTCCCTAAAACTTTAGACTTGCCAGAAGCTTTTTATTTTGGTATCGAAAGAGCCCATAGATCCATATCTAATTCTAACTCTAACAAAAAGTATCCTAGGTCAGTTATAGTTAGATTTCTATCATCTTTTGATAAAGAGATGGTACTTAAAACTGCTTGGGCTAAAGCACCTGTTAAAATTAATGAGACAACTGTGCGTTTTGACAATGACTATTCTTCCTTGGTAATAACTAAAAGAAAAGTTTTCCTGCCATTAATAAGAGAGCTGAAGAAAGCACAGTTTAAAACCTACCTTCTGTTTTCTGCCAAACTAAAAATCTTTCTTCCTGATGGCCCTAGAATTTTTGAAGACTTAGACTCTGCATTGCTGTTTATCAAAAAAAATAAGATTTTGGATAAAATAGAGGAAATGGAATGGGCTAGTCCTTCATTAAAGAGGTTGGCAACAGAAGCTTCATGGAAGACTTCAGAGAAGAAAAAAAGACTAAAAAACAAATGACTTGTTCTATGTTTTTTCTTTTTCTCTCTCTCTTTTTTCTTCACTATTAATCTTTTTAAATACAGTTACTGCATTTTCAGAAAGCCACAAATATTCTGAAAAAGATTTAATCAAAGTTACTTTCTGTGTACAAAGAATTGTTTTTGTTTTATAAATAGTCAAAATATCTGAGGAACTAATAACAAGCTATCAATCAATCTGTTTCTCTTTGTGACAAAGAGACTTAAGGTTAGTAATTAGATACATTTCTTTTTTTCTTTTATTTTAAATAATGACATTCTTTTTAGATTATGCATTTAGTAAGGGGTGGGGGAGGGCAGGTAGAGAAGTGTAATGAAAATATGATAAGTGGAATAATAACTTATTAATTCCTTGTAAAAAAGTATATATGCTGTTTAAATACTGTTGCTAATTATTTTTCCATGATTCTATTGCTTATACTTGTTTACAAATAACCTGTCATGCTTTAATTATTAATAATTAGAACTAAATGGTAGTAAATAATATGTTTCATATCTATCTTTATTAATATATATAGCAAGTTATATTCCACTGTAGATACTTTTTATAGCTTCCTTTTTTATTTTTTTTTATCTCTTCTCTTACTCTCTTTTATTTTCTACTCTCTGTTTTTTTCTTTTCTCTCTCTCTTTTTCTTTCATATAGGTACATTTACATGCTTTTGATAATTCTGATACAGTAAATAATAAGATTTGTATAAAAATTGAATAGGGACTTTATAAATTAGTTGTATTATATACTAATAAGTGTGGGCTTAATTTCACTGTCATAGAGGCTGTAATAACTTGTAAATTACTTCGCGAAGGTCTTGCTCTGTTTAGTTTCATTTATATTGCTAAATGAATGTCAGTCACTTGTATTTATTAAAATTCTCGCCAGAATGTTAAGGGAGACAATTTGGGATGTGGGTTACCTCGTGAATAGTGTCCTCGAGTTGTTTTAAAAGCTTCAACACTCAGAATTCACGCAGAGAAGCTGAATGCAGTCAATTTGAACATTGACCCCTGAATTCACACTGACACATCGCAGATTCAAGAAGAACACTCTACCAGGAAGTAGAACTGCTGCAAATGCGACTCTGTGATGGAAAATGAACTCTATTACATTTAAATGTGAGTTATTTTTTATAACTATTTATTTATTTATGTTATAATTTATAAAATATGAAAGTTATAATGATTTTAAATGATTCAGTATCCCATAGTAAACAAATGTGATATTTTAGAAGGCACAGAAAGTAAAACATATATACATATGTTTTTGAAAGTTTACTTGACTGCAACATATTACTGCATGTATGTACTTATGATTTAAACATATACAATGTTACAATTCATTTGACTTATCTAACTGACAAGCATAAATATCATTATGATTTTATTTTAGAAGAAGTTGTCATGTGACATATTTTAAAGCAGCAGTTCAGATATATAAAATACAGATGGCTTTCTTCACAACAATGCAAGTATATTTGGGAATTTACATAGTTATGCAGTATGATTTGTAACTAATTTTATAAACATAAATATTTTATTTTACTGGCAATAATAAGTATGAGAAAAAAAGCTTTGATGCAAGTAGTTTAAAGTCTTTTAGAAGCTGTTAACTGCATTTCTATGACAGAAAATAGGTACATTATTTTTTTTTTTTTCTTTCTCTCTCTCTCTCTCACTTCTTTTATTTCTCTCTCTTTTCTTGGTTCCTAATATCAAGTTTATTTGAATGCTATTTGATTATAAATGTATTATATTAAATAGATGTACATAGAAGTATGAATTGTTTTTAAAAGTTTCTATTTGTTTATACGATGCTGATTTATCAAATGTTTAGTTTTGTCTTACTAGATAATCTAATTGAAAGATGTTAATTTTAGTTAATAATAACTAGTATTAAATTGATAAAGTGGCAGCTGACGTACTGCTGCTTAGGGTAGGGGGTTAACTTGAGTAGTATGTGCTACTCAAAGTTGGAGTTTTTAACTCCAGGCTGGGTGCAAGGTTTAATCCTTATATATATTTTTTTTGTTTACTGTTGTTTGTATATAGTTCTGACATCCACAATACATTTTGTAAGCTCATTGTCACTACAAACAAGATTGAAGCTTATACAAAATCCCATAAGAGTCTCAATAAATACAGCTATATTTAAAGGTACACCTAAAGGAGGAGGTATAACATTACTTATTTTGTTAATTGTTATTCTGATTATAAGTTTTATATGTTTTAAAAATGCCAAATGAGTTCTCTAAAAGGAATTTCTTTAAACATTAATGGACTGAATAATCCATGTAAAAGGGCAAGCTTAATGAGATACATTAATTTACATAAGGCCAACTTAGTATTTCTTCAAGAAACACATCTCTTGAAAAAGGATATTGATAAATTAGCCACTAATAAATATACAGTATTAGTTAGTTCAGAGCACACTCAGAAAAAAAGAGGAGTGGCTGTTTTATGGAATAAAAGGATGCCCATACCTAAAATTATGAAGTCTTATGAAGATGATAAAGGAATGTTTTGTATGGTTACAATACAAATTAATGGAAAGACATATACATTAATCAATGTATATTGGATACCAGGAATTGGTATTAATACAGTGAAATACCATCTTAATAAGATCATATCATTCTCTATAGGAGATATTATTTTAGCAGGTGACTTTAATTGTATCCTACATGAAAAAGATACTACTACTATAGGAAAAAGGAAAATTACATCTAATGCAAAACATTTAAAGGACTTTGTTAATTCTTATCATTTAAATGATATTAATAATCAGATAGACTCAAAATCATTACCATACACCTTTTTTTCTCTAACAGATATAAAACTTATTCAAAAATAGATAGAGTCTTTATTTCTAACCAGATGGTAACAGAATTAATAAATTCTAAAATCATTTTGTGTCCTATATCAGATATTCAATTGTCTTTGAGTTCATGATAAAAAGTACTTACAATGTTCAGATCAAAAGGATACCAGCATATTTAACTCAACTAAAAGACTATAAAGATTATATACTTTCAGAAGTGCAACATTTTTTAGAAATAAACAATACACCTGAAGTCTCCATTGTTTATGTTTGGGATGCTTTAAAATCATATTTATATGGACAAAGTATCAGATGGTATAATAATAAAAGGAAATCTTGGGATAAGGAATTATTAGATATTCAAAGTAAATTAGACTCTTATAAGCATAATACTAAAGAAAATATTATGGACAAAAAAGTCATTGAAGAAATAAACAAACTAAATGAGAAATACAAAGAAATTTTAACTCATAAAGTTAAAATAACTTTAGAGAAATACAAGTTTTTGTCTTACCCAATAAGCCCCAAATACTTACATAGACTTAAAAATAAAACAAAAAGGTTGAATAAGCAAAATCATATTAAAGAAATTTTCTCTCTAAGGAAAAAGAAGAATGTTTCTAGTCTACCAGAAATATTAGATGAATTTAGAAATCACTTTCACAAAATTAATCATAATAACATTAACATGGAACCTATAGATAAAATAAAGGAATTTATAACTACAAACATGAATAAAAAACTTAATAAACAACAAACTAAACTATTGGATAAAAGTATTTCATATACAGAGGTTGTTACACAAATAAACAAGCTTAAATCAAACAAAGCACCAGGTAATGATGGTATTATACCAGAGATATATAAAATTCTTTCTAAAAGTACATACTCATTAATACATAAGGTTTTATTTTGGCCCAAAATGAGCTAATAACTCCCCCATCTTGGCAATACACATTTATTTTGCCAATTGTAAAACCCAATAAAGATCCAACTAGATGCACTTCATATCCCATTTCATTACTTAATGTTGATTATAAAATGTTTATGAGTATTTTTGCTGATAGATTGAAGACAATCATCCCAGGCATTATAGATATAGATCAGACAGGCTTCATTGTAAATAGAAACACTTTTGATAATATAAGGAGGACTCTAACATTAATTGATTTTGCAAATAGGAGAAAGAAAGATTTAACACTTATTAGTCTCGATATAAGTTCAGCATTTGATTCAGTAAGTTGGGACTACTTGTTTACCTTACTGAAGTGCACAAACTTCTCAGATGCATTTGTAAATCTAATTGAACATCTATATAAAGGTGCATTGGCTTATATTAAGATAGGAACATATGTCTCACAAAAAATACCTATTTTAAAAGGTACAAAACAAGGGTGTCCACTTTCTCCACTATTATTTACTTTAATAATGGAGTTTTGGGCTAATCTGATCAGAAACAGTACTGATATAGAGGGATTTGAAATAGATGAAAATACAACATCTAAAATTCAACTTTTTGCAGATGATGTTCTAATTACATCAGCAGGATCTAATTCCTCTATGCAGTCCCTATTTGATAAAATGATGAGTTTTAAAAATATTTCTGGTTTAATATTCAATGAAGAAAAAACTAAAATACTACCTATATATACACGAAAAAATGTTCTCATTAGTGATTTTAGTAAATATATACCCAATTCAGGTCAGATAACTTATCTAGGTATAATATTAACTAAAGATATCAAATCTATTATACATAATAATTATAATACCTGTCATCTTAATATACAAAATCTTTTCAATACCTGGAATAATATGTTTTTACTATGGAAGAGACTTACAATTATTAAAATGATAATATTCCCCAAGATATTATATTTAATACAATCAATAATACTCCACCTACAAAAATAATTATCAAGAAATTGAATACATTAATGTTAAACTTCCTATGGGCACCTAATAGACCTAGGATTGCATTAAAGAAACATACCAATAGCTGGTCTCAAGGGGCATTTCTTTTCCAGACTTTAACTTATATACTATCTCTTCTACTATAAAAGTTATTACTTTGTTAATAGATCAGTCATATGTTGCAAAATGGAAAGATTACTGGGAACTAATTAGTGTTCACTTCATGAAAATCTCTTTAACACATAAAACTATGATTGTAAATAACTCCATGCTATGGTTACTAAAAGAATTTTGCACTTCACCTATTACACCAAAATATATAGTTAGTTATCCATTAAACATTATTATTAGTTATCGTAATTTTATATTCATGCATCCTAAGTATAAGGAATGGAATTTTATAAAGTATACACGTGGTATGCTTTTGTCATCTACTTCCGAAGGAACTCATTCAGTCACAGACAATGATCTAAAGTACTGGTATCAGTTGCTATCTGATAATAAAGTTAAAAATTTAGATCTTTTAAAACAAGAATTTGATCTGAGAGAAACTTGTTGGTTAGAAGTTCAGACCTTTAGACAACATCTCATTAATAAAATTGATTTAATGTCTATAACAGTTAAAGAATCTATTCCAACACTGATTGATTACTTGATATTAAATTTACAACATAAAGTTTCTGATAAAGGTAAACTTTCATACATACATAAAATTATTAGAGAAGAAACTTATTACAATGTAGATACCTATTGGAATTATTTCACTTCCATTAATGGTGAATTACCAAATCAACAAGATAAACAATATATATTGGAATCTGCCTATAAAACTACTTCTTCCATTATCTGGAGACTTTTTACTTGGAAATTTTTACATAGATCCTTTTATACACCTTTGATGATGAATAAAATAAATAATAAAGACAATCTATGTAAAAGATGTAATGTAGAAATTAATGCTGATTGGGCACATATGTTTTATGACTGTATAAAATTGAAAGAATATTGGAAGTCAATCAATGATTTTGCAGGCTCTTTTACAGATAATTTTATTATTTCTAAATCTCTTATATTATTCAACACTCCTGTACCTCAAAGTGTTAAAAAAGTTAAGCTTCCCTTGTTATGGTCTATTCTAGCAGTGGCTGGAAAAATAATAACCAGAAATTGGATTTCAGATACACCTCCTTCTTTTAATGAATTTAAAAATGTTATGACTGTAGTGTGCCATATGGAATTGATGACAATAAAATCAAGAACTACTAGAAAAACATCTTAGTATGTTATATGGGATACCTTACAAAATTTGTTAAAAAAATCTTAACTTCAATAGCATGGTATTTTAGTTTAATTAATTGATTTGATTGTAGTGGATGTCTTTATAAATACTTTGGTTATTTTATTGAATGTTATAACCATTTCTATTTTAATTACTTGTATAAAATTGTTATGATATTTACTTGTACGTTAAAAATAATAAACTTGTTTTAAAAAAAAAAAGAACTGCAATTGACATCTACCTTACAGGAACTATCTTTGAAAATGAATGGCTTTAAAAATGACTTAGAAAACCTCAAATTAAATTCTCCAAAACAGACTGATACTCTTAAGGAACTATTACAGCAACACCATACAAAAATAACAAATATAGAGACTTCTCTAAATGACATTGAAGGGAGACTCAAAGAGGAAGAATTCCAAAAATAATTTCTGGTTAAACAAAATACATGGCTGCTTAAAAAAATAGAGGACTTAGAAAACAGGGAAAGGAGAAACAACATAAGGATCTTTGGTCTGCCTAAAAACACTGAAGGAGAAGACATTATTTCATTCTTAACCTAGATTCCTGAATTTTTAGACTTGAAAGAGGGACTTTCATTTGGAATTGAAAGGGTGCATAGAACACTGAGGAAACCTGCTTCTAACTCAACAAATACTCCACCTAGATCCATAGTTATAAAATGTCTTTCATTTCTGGACAAGGAACTAATATTAAAATCTGCTTGGAGAAAATTACCCTTAAAATACAATCAAAGCCTAATAAGGTTTGACAATGATTATTCTTCCAGAATACTAAAACAAAGGGAAAAAGTCTGGCAAATAATAAAACTGTTGAAACAAAATATCATTAAAGCACAGCTGGCCTTTCCAGCCAAGAGAAAAATACTTCTTGCCAATGAGATGAGAACCTTTAATGACTTAGAAGAAGCTACTATATTCATCAAAAACAACAACATAGTGTCTGTCCCAGAAGAAATGGAATGGATGGTCCCTACTCTTAAAAGAATAAAAGAAACAAATCCTTGCACTGATGCTAGAAAGAAGAAACAAAAAAACTGATTCCAAGATAGCTGTCCCAAAAAATAACTCTTACAACTACAACTCTCAAAGTATCAACTGATATGGTACATCACTTGTCATTTGTTTTTATTTAAAAAAAGGAGGGTTTCTTAAACAACTGAGAAACAGTAATGATTTATTCAGAATGTTCAAAGAGTCCGATAATTCTTCACAAACAAAGGTAGGTCAAGATGGGTTACTATTTACATTATATATAAGCCAAACAAAGCAACATATAATACAAACATAGAAGTTTTTATTTCCCTACTTGAACTCAATGAATACTTATCTTGTTCATTTTTATCATAGCTTTGAGTGCTGTTTGATCAATCCTGATATGGTATGCGTGGATGCAGCTGCGTCTGACAGTTAAAACAAATGTCATTATTATTATGTCTAAACATAGTTAATATCAATTATGGCAGGTATCATAGCTTCGAGTGCTGTTTGATTAAGCCTGACATGGTGTGCGTTGCTGCAGCTATGTCTGCCAGCTGTTGTATGTTGCCATTTTTGTCTCCGGGAAGCTGTGGGTTGCGGCTTGTGATCAAGGTTTACTGATGCTTGTGTATTAGGAAGAGACATTTGGTGTTTTAGTATGGATCCAGGGGAAGGGGGTGGATAAAAATGTGATTTGGGATATTTTGGCAGAGAATAGTTTGTTTATACATCTGTTGAGTGAGCGGTGGGAAGGCTGGAAGAATGTGTTATCTCTTGTTTTGGCGGCTTGTTGGGAGTTTTTTTCTTTTTTCTTTTTGATCTGTTTGCTCTCCATTCTTTTCCTGGCTACTGCTTCACTGAAAGAGAGGAAATTTAGGCTTGAAGTTGCAGTAAAGTGAAGCTTTGCTTCAGGTGCATCACAAGCCTCTGGTATGCAGTACACAGACACACTAACAGAAGCAGATGCTTCCAGGTTGCTATGGTAACAGAGACAGAGTGATGATAATGCTTAATGGCTCTGAAGAGCCTCCGAGATGATTCTTGGCAATGAAGTTTTTGGTTAAAAAAAAAAATATATATATATATATATATATATATATATATATATATATATATATATATATATATATATATATATATATATATATATATATATATATATATATAAATAAATAATAAAGGGGCTGTTTTAAACCACATGTATACATATTGATGGTCTCCCAACACTTCATTTAGCTCATTAAGTTGATTCATGATTAAAAAAAAAAAAAGAATAATAATAAGTGCAATTTTATTTTTAAAATGTATTTTGGTCCAAACACATTAAGGACTTATAGAAAAGTGGAAGTCTGAGTTATTGTGAAAGACTAAGAGCACTTGATCTTGTGCAGTACCCTTTGCAGTGGTCTGGGAGTTGAACTTGCTCGGACATGTTGGGCACATGGGGATAGCTGATTCTAAGGGTGTTTGGGGTTGCTGGGTAGTGCTAGAGTCATCAGATTTCCTTTGTGGAAATATCTGTGGGAATGGAAGGTGTGTTGAGTGGTTCACTGACAGAGTGACCACTGCATGGAACAGGCTGGTAAAATGGAACATGACAAATATTGGTTTGGATATTTTAAGAACAGCCTGGAAACACACCATATGAACTAGTGAATGGTATTCTGGCAAAACTGGATGGGCATTGTTGCCTGTGCTTGAAGTACTGATATGTGTGTATGTAAGGATGGAAATATAACAAATAAGAAACTAGAAGGGTCTCATAATTTAATGTCTATGGACTGTATAAACATGCTTGGAAGGTGCTAACAATAAGAATAAGCATTACAGCTTGTGGTCTCTCAAATAAGTAAGCAACAGCCGAAAAAAAAAAAAAAACACACAATAGTTATGTAATGCATGATTTTAGTAAATCTAGACATAAAATGTATAATCATGATATAAGATGAAGCAGTCTGCTGAATTTAGATATTAAAGACAAGATTTAATAACATGGGCTTGTGTATCATAACACTAATGTCTTAACTTTTCATAAATGACATACACTACATTGAACATCAAGGGGAAGCATGATGATTTTCTTATATAAGTAAATATGAATAACGTTATGAAGTTTCTTTAACTTGAATTGTAGTTTTTGTAACCCATCTTGACCATATATAATACTTAAGTGGTTACCAAGGTAACTAATACATGACATCAAAATGACAAAGTTGTTCAAGAGAAACAATAGAAGCCTGAACTTGAAATATCACAGAATGTATCAATCATATTCTGAACAATAGTATTAAATTAACAGTAGACACTCAGTTTAATAACATGGGCTTGTGTATAATAACACTGCTGTTTAACTTGTCATAAATGACATACACTATACTGAACATCAAAGGGAAGCATGATTATCTTCTCATATAAGTAAATGTGCATAACAAGTCATATAATTGCTTTAACTTGAATTGTGGTTTTGTAACCCATGTTGACCATACATAATACTTAAGTTGTTACTAAGGTAACTAATGTTTTATACATGACATCAAACTGACAAAGTTGCTCAAGGGAAATAATAAAAGCCTGAACTAGGAATGTCACAGAATGTAACAATCACAATCTTAAAAAATAGTATTAAATTGACAATAATCACTCAGTTTAACCATTGCTGACTATACAAAATAGAATATTGCCATTTAAATCTAAAAACTTCCAGTATATGCTATAAAATGGCAATTTATGAATATGGAAAGGGAACTTGTAATCGTTAATCACAATACGTGAATTTGTTGATTTTAACCTATAATTTCACTCATTTTATAATAAGAAATGATAGATATGAAAATCCTTATGTGTAGGAAATGGGGGAAGAGGGATGCACTGATAATTAAAATGCACTAACTTTCATCAATGTTCACATAAAGCAAACTTGATGCTTTAAGTAAGTTAGCAACAAACAAAGTGATTACTTAAATGCTGGCAAACAATGATATATAACTTCTGATATATCCAGTAAAATACATTGTACTATAAACATTAGGTATAAATATTATTACCATCTATTTATATTAAGTAATAGGTTTTGAAAGACTTCATCAGTAAGGGTGAACATGTTAAATAACTGTATGTTACACTCTTTTATTGAGGTTTTATATATGATACATCCTACTTTACTATGATTGAATTGCTTGTCATCTGCCTTTCATGTAAATATTCATTGCTTATACAATGAGTAGACATTTATATTGTATTAGAATTCTGTCTAATCTACAATAGTACTATATCTGTTCAAACTAATATACATATTGCTTATTCCTATTACAAATATTCTCCATATGATAATTCAATTTATGGAGCTCAGATGCTCTGGATTGTAAAGGTATGAATGAAAATCTGATGGACTCAGGTTTATCCATCAGATTAGGAATGATTTTTATTACATGGCTAGTGCAGATCTTAGTTTTGTTAACATTTATTAATTGAAATTTGTTATTTTACAAAAATATTTTTAGTATGCCTGACCAAAACATTACTTTATTGGTAACTACTCAAAGTGTAAAACTGATAAATTCCTTTAAAAGCTCAAACATATACTTTATTGTTATCAGAGGAAAATGTTTAATAGTTAGAATAACACAAAAAATACATAGTCTAAATAACCTAAGATGGATTTAACTTTATTATCTTTAAATACCAATGGCTTAAACAATCATAGCAAGAGATCAAATCTACTGAAATATTTAAAACTGAACAAAGCACAAACTATCTTCCTTTAAGAAACTCATTTCAAAACAAATGACAATTACAAATGGAATCATAAGGAATATATGATATTGGCACAATCCACTTATAAGACAAATATAAGACAGGTAACAGTTTTATGGAAAACAAATGTGATTAACCCAGAAATCATTTATAAGTATGAAGATAAATAAGTTCTTATGGCATTAGTAGTAGTTAAATATAATAACAGAATATGGACCCTAGCCAATCTATACTGGTTCCCAGGCATTGGAACAGGAACTGTTAAAAAAACACTTGATTTCATTTCCAATAATTATAAAGGCAACTTAATATCAAGAGGGCATTTTAAATGTATATTTGATATTTCTGAAACTACAAATAAAAGACAGCTGTGTACATCTGCTGTATCAAAAGCTTTAAACAAGTGGGTAGAATCTTTTCATCGTGTAGATACTTTCAAATTTAAAGAAGATAAATCTTTGTTGTTTTCCCATCAAGATCACAGATTTGGTACCCAAATAGAATAGATAAAATATTTTCTGGCCATGACTTACACTCTAAAATCATTAATTTCTCAATCACTCCCTGCCCCTTTTCAGACCACAATTCATTGATACTAAAACTTCAAAATGGGTACAAACCATAAATCTTAAACTCCAGAATTCCAGTGTGTATATATAACTAAAATTAAAGAGTTCAAACCCTAGTTATTATCTGAATTACAGTTTTTCTTACATATTAATTACACCACAGCGATAAATAAAATAATGATATGGGACTCATTAAACACTTACATATGTGGTAAAACCGTAACTTCAGAGAATGGGATTTTGAATTATTAGATCTACAATCTAAACATTTGTCAGTAAAAGCTGAAAAAAATCAAAATCATTTGGAGATGAAAAAGAAAGTAAAAGTATTTAACAGTAAATACAACACATAAAACTAGTTTAACTTTAGAAAAACTAAAACTATATACCTTGGCCACTTCTCCCAAATATCTACATAATTTATCCACAAGAATCAAAATACAACCAAAAGCTTATAACATTAAATGTATCTTCCATGAAAAGAAAGGGAAAATGTCTCGGATATAGGTGACATTATTGATGCCTATAGAAATCACTATATGGAACATTTCCAAAAAGAAAATATACATATCAATCAATTAAATCTAGATGAAAAATGTTCTAATATAAAAAATACCAGAAAAATTAAAACTAGATCTACAAGCACCCATATCCTATAAATAAATTACAGATACAATAAAAAGGGTAAAAATAAAAAAGCTCCAGGTATAGCTGGCATAATTATGGAAATATATAAACTTTTTCCTTCAAAGATACTATCCCTCTTCCTTAAAACTCTATTAGAAATTCAGTCACAAGCTTTAATACCACTATCTTAGAGATATTCCTTAATCACACCAATCCTAAAGGAAAATAAATCCCCAAACCTCTGTACCTCATATAGACCTATATCATTATTAAATAATGACTATAAGATATTTATGAGAATATTAACTAATAGAATGAAAATACCACTATCCAAAACAATAAATAATGATCAAACCAGATTTATATATCATAGACACACACATGGCAATATTAAAAGCATAATTTCTCTTATAGATTGTGCTAATGAAGAAAATAAAGAAACACTCATAATTGGCTTAGATATAGAGAAAGCCTTTCATTCCCTAAATTGGGATTATTTATTCAAACTCCTAATGATACTTGAATTCCCTGCATCCTTTGTTCATCTCCTAAAGAATATATTTACAAATAATTTAGTGTTTGTCAAGTTAGGTCATTTTACCTTTGAATCTATACATATAACAAAAGGCACTAAACAAGGATGCCCCAAGTCACTGATTCTATTTGCTCTGGCTATTGAAATATTGGCAAATTCAATTCATAACAATATAAAAATCAAAGGAATAGATGTTTATGAACAATACAATTCTAAAGTAATTCTATTTGCTGATGACATATTGCTAACTATATCTAATACAAAAGAGACATTAGAAGAATTAGATATATTAATTGACAAATTTCACATGACTTCAGCACTCCATTTCAATAAATCAAAATCAAAATTTGTATTTTTAAATAAAAAAAAAGTACTGCAGACTAAGGGGGATCACGTCATATGGAAAAAAGAATCTACTTTAAAATATTGGGTCTATATTGTATTCTCGAAAGCCGACAATGTCGAATCTGACATTGTCGACACAAGAATATTGAACACTCAGAATCTCGAGCATGTAAATGGAAATCTCCGTAAGGGGAGATTTCCATTTACTGCAATGTAGTGTGGTCTCGGAGTTGGTATATTTAAGTAGTGGGGGTGTGGGGGGTGCAGGGTACTTTTTTTCTTTTCTTTTTTCTTTTTTTGTCTTTTCATAAGGTCGACATTTGAAGACATCAACCATATGGTGTCGACCATATGTTGTTCGATGTTTTCAACCGTCGATCTTATAATATAGACCCAAAATACCTAGGAATTGAGTTATGCAAGGATAATAATGAACTAGTCTCAAAAAAAACTACAATAATATCATCAATACAATTAAAATCTCTGTGGAAAAATGGAACAAAATAATATTAATATTTGAAGATAGGCTACAGTTAATAAAAATGATGTACTGCCCAAGATCCTATATATAGCCTTGTCAATACAACTATTGCCATTAAGGAATATACTTAAAGAAATAAATTCATGCCTAATAAAATTTTTATGGTTTCCCAAAAGAAACAGAATAGCTTTAATAGATCATATCAGACCATGGAAACAGGGAGGATTAAACTTTCCTGATATAGAAACACATATAAAAGCATCAATATCTAAAACAATCTCACATTGGATAAGTCCAAATTACTTTGCAAATTGGAAATAATTACTAGCTGTAATATCAATAAATTAATTTGATTCACAAAAAAAATTTTTTAAATAGATAAAAACAATTTGCCATGGCACTTATTATGTATTAGTATGCAATACAACATAACTAAACTGACTAAAAGTCGCACGACTAATTATTACATTGACTCATTTAGGAAAACTATCAATACAAATATAAATTTAAAAATCTGGTTTGATCTTTTAATACCATTTATAGTCACAAATAACTTTCTACATAAAATATATAGAGAAATTAGTAATTCCTGGGAACAGAAAGGATTTGTTTGTTGGCTTCAATGTATCAAAGAACTAAAAATTTTAGATATCCAAGAATAAAAACAACATGCAAAATTCTACAACAGGACTGGCTAACTTTACAGAGTATTCTGTCATATTCACAAGATTTAAGTAGAATAATTAAGAATTCTTAATTTAAAGAAAAACCTAAATTTACGAAATACATATATGAAATCATATATAATGACTTTGACATGGGAAACAGAATTTCAAAATTTTACAAAATATTGATAAACTATAAAACAACACCCAAAACCTCATATTGGATATATATAACCAAATGACATTCAATACAGTTAACTGAAGATATTAAAACAAATATCTATCTAAAATACTATCGATAAAATATACATCCTTTACACAATACTGGAAAGTTTTTCATTGGAAATGTTTGCACAGAGCATTCTTAACCCCAGACAGAATCAGTAAAATTAGTTCTTCCATAAAAGGAATATGTTGGAAATGTGAGCAAGTACACAATGCAGATTGTAACCACATTTTCTTTGATTCTGTTAAAATTAAGCCATTTTGGAATTGTATTAATAACTTTCTACAAGCTTTATTTAATGAATCATTTTATTTAACTAAAGCTCTTATATTATTAAATGTGAACAAAGGTCCTCATTTGGATAGGTCAAACATGTATTGAGTATGGACTATACTTGCAGTTTCAAGGCTATGCTACAAGCAGAACAGGCATAAGGAACACTTTGTGTCACAGTGTAGGGGAACCTGTGCATGCAGAACTTGTAAAGCCTGCTCCAGTATCTGGCCAGTGTGCATGGTGATACAGAAGTCCATAGAGTTTTCATTTTATGTAGATTGTTCTACTAGAAACAGTCTATATGGCCAGATATAAAATTTGTGAATGTTTCTATGTAGGGAAAATCAATCGTATGCTGAACGAGAGGGTATTGGAACAGCTTAATGACATACAAAATAAAAAGTTGACAAATGCATTAGCCAAGCATGTTTCAGAAGCAGGAGATAATCATAGTTTCGGGTTTCTGGTGTTGCAAAAAATCTTTGAAAATCTAAGAGAAGGTGATGTGAGTAATGAAACAGAATGTGTAGAACTGACATGGATAATTGATTTCAAAGCATATGCCCCTCCAGGCTTAAATAGTGCTGTCTCATTAAAACCTGTTCTTAAGAAGAGGAGTTTGCCTCATTAACAAATGTGTTTTTTATTGGTTGTAATAATATTTAAATGCAGTTTTGGTGAATTGTCTTTGTAAAGGTCTGAGGAAGCAGGAGGCAACTGTGAAAGCGTTCACCTACATTTTCTGTTTGTGGATTATTAGTGTTTTGTCTGACTCTCAGCATCTGACAACTTTTTTTGCTGCATTTTCAAAGAAGTGTTTAACAAGAAGATGGAATACAAACACAATACCAACTTTGAAAGACTTCTACAGCCTACTGAAGACCACAGCATTATTGGAAATTAAAATTAAAGAACTAAGAATTTATTCAAAGACATTTATCAACAACCCTTGGGGAAAAGTCTTATCATTGATTGACACTTTACAATAATTGATCAGACACTCTGATAATGGATTGGACATACTTGTAAAGTAACTGTATACATTAAGGTCTGCTATAGTTTCAGGTTAATGTAAATAGTGTACTATAGCAATAACCCATGGCTGGGTGTGGGTAATGCTGGATTTACCCATGGTTGGCATGATTTGGTCATGAGGGCAAAGCCCGAGTGACCAAACAAAGCCGACCGTGGGTAAATCCAGTATTAACCCCACCCAGCCATGGGCTATTGCTATTATACAGTGGTGTTAATTTGTTTTGTGTTATTTTCATGTTGTTGTTATTTAGGTTTTTGTTTGCTTTACTTTGTATTCTTCCACTTTTTGTGAGATAAAATAGTGCACACTTTCAGTTTGTTTTTGTTTATTTCTGTTTTAATTTAAATACAAGTTATTATTAATTTTTCAAGACATGTTAGGAAATAATCATATAAGTAGATATAGTTTTAAAGCTTTTGGTATGTCTTCATGTTGTAGTTTCTTTTATATTTCTGTATTGGTTCTGATTTGATGGTTGTCTATGCTCAGATGTTGGCTTGAGCTCTTTTAGTGTAGTACCTGTAACAAGAGATTGTGTTTATGTTTATATAAATTGTCAAATATATATATATATATATATATATATATATATATATATATATATATATATACATATATGGTTTTAGTTGTATATAAGTATACCTTTACTTACTTATTTTGTTGGGTTTCTATGTTGTAGATGTTTATTGTTCCATAGTTTTAATTTGTTGTTTGTCTTGTAGTTTTTCTGGTTCATTTTCCAGGTATGGATGTTCTGTGCTATGGAGTTCATTGTTTTTCTTGGTCCATTGTCTGTTGTATTATTGATATTATCTTCATGTATTGGATTTTTTGGTGTTTTTTGTTGTGTTCCAGATATTATTTTCCCCAAGTTTTAAAGTCATCCACTGATGGTTGGTAATAGGATCATAGTGATGTTTCACTTTTATGTCCTGTCAGTCATTATTTGTCTTGCTTCCATCCCTGATTGTGACAATAATGTTACTGCTGTTGCTCTTAAGGAGTGGTTTGTGTATCTCTTTGATAGATTTGCTTGTTTGCAGATTTCTGGAAACATGTTTGAAAGATAATTTATTCCCATCAGTTGTGTTGAGTACTATGTTTCCATTTTGTCAACTACATGTTGTGGATGTCTTTTTGGGTGGAGGAACAGTTGCTTTGTATTAGGCGGCCTTTTTTGTAAGTATTTATTGAAACTTTTTACAGGACATAAAATGTCTGTGTGGTTTTCACACATGAATCCTCTTACCAAATGTTTTGTAACATCATCATGTTCTTTGTGGTTTTTTGTATGTTCGTTAACAGGTTTTGTTACGTATTCTGTGCCATCTGTATTTTTGTTTATTGTAAAACTGTCTTCTGTGAGGTATCGTACTCCTTCATTCCCACATTGTGTGAAGTGTAGCTGTATATCAAACCAGACTTTTCTTATGAGTCCGTCTACTGTGTTTGGGGAAAGTACTTGGCTGTTTCTCAGTTGTGTTATTTCTTGTATTGTGAGTTGGTGGTGGTGTTCTGCTGTATCTTTTCCTTGTCTTCTGTAATTTTTAATTACTGGATTAAATACGTTATTTGCATTTGTTAGACTTATATCTGTTGTTATGTTAATCTTTCTATTTAATGGTGGGTTGTTTATATATCTGTTAAGTCCTGCACGTAAGGATACAAATGCGCTTATTATGTATTCTTCTCCTTTTCTGTTTCATACTGTAGTATAGAATTCTCTAAGTATTGTGTTTAAGTTTTCTGATGTAATAATGTGCAAGTCTATGTTGTAGTGTTTTTATTTTTGCCAGTTCTTAAATATGTTTACAGCCCACTGTGTTTGTTATCTTGTACGTGATTCTTCTTTTTCTAATTCTAGTGTTTCTATTTCTTTAGGAGTTTTTTTCTGCATGTCTTTTGTTAGGTTTCTGTGTGGAATAGGCTTTTAATGTTTTTTTTTACCTTTTTGAAGTGTATAACTTGTCACACTGTTGTCTTCTCTATGGGACGTGTTATGCTGTAGTACTTCCTGTTCTTGAAGTTGGAAAACTTCCTTGCTTGTTGATGGTTTCATCGTGGTTTCTGGTATGTTGTTAAATATTTCAATTTTGCTATCACTTATTAGTTCAAAGCTTACTTCCATTTTTTTTTTTTTTTTTTTTTTTTTTTTTTTTATGTATGGTGTCTCTTGTTTTGGTGTTTTTTTCCTGTCTGACTTTGTAGTCTTTGTGTTTAAGAAGGCTCATGGAGGTTTTTGAAGGGATGTTTTCAAACAAGGGAAGGTGGTGCTGGGTAAAATACAGTTTAAGTAGTTTAGAACGTGATAACATGTGCGGTTATATTTTATTAATCTATAGTTATGTTACAAATCTGGTCCAGTTTTAATGCACAACAACTTTTAAAAAGATCCTTTAATGTAGTTTTATTAATTGGTCACAAGATGGTGATGTAGTATGCGGTTTTAGAAGGAATATGCTGGTTGTGGAAGTTACATATCGTTTGTCTGTTTAAGTGTGTGCTCTTAGTAAAATGGTTCTTATGCTAACTGTGAGGTTTATGGATATCTAGTCATTTACTCAAGGGATGCACGCTGTGGGTAGGAGTTGTGAGGTAAATAGGCATGGTATATTGTTTTGTACCATAGTTTTGATTGACTTTGATCACAGTAATACTTGGGGCTCTGATGCAGTTATTAGCATGCAGCGAAATATGGATTATGGAAATGGGGATTTGGTTAACATAGGAGATGGTTTGCTTTCTCCTGATTCTTTGCCCGCCATTCTGACTTGTACTGCTTGTGGAATAGTGGAGCTAAATTGAGGTGAGCGCTTTTTTTTTTGGGAGGGGGTGTGCTGCCTTTATTTTTAATGCATACCTTTTAGGGTTCCTTAATTGCGTATAGCTATTGCAGGCAAAATAACAAACTGCAATGTGGTCCCTGTGTTGGAAACTACCAAATACAGCGTACACTTATTTTCACTACAATATACTGTTGAGTGCTTGTCAATTATTTGGTCAGAATTCACACTGCTACAGGTGTTTTGTTTCTAATATGTTACTGCTTTATTTACAAAAAAATGTATTACAAAAATAACGCTGCTGGGGAAAATCTATTATAGCTGGCAAGTTGAAGTCTATAAAATAGTCCACGCTTTTAGTTCATGTTTATTGTTTATTTTATTTATCTTTTTATTTAAATACAAGTTATTATTAATTTTTTGTCTGTGAAGGGATGTAAGCAAACAGAGGAGCATGATGTTTGGTGTTTGATTTACTTGTAAAATAGAGTTTGTAGTAGGAGATTTGGTATGTGTATTGCGGTTGCTGGTAAGGTGTCTTTGCAGGGTTTATGTTGGTTTTTAAGGGTACAGTAGGTTAGGAAGCTGGGATGGTACTTTTCTGTTATGTACCACTGGAAATACAAGCTAAAGAATAGCATTGTATGTGTTGGTGCGATAACAGAAAAGTACCATTTATTCTATATCCTATTCTGAAGCAGAACTGTAGGATAGGTGAGGTGAGAGAGGCAGCCGTTCAGGCAGAAAGGTTTAGGGGGTGGTATCGAGAAGTACAGTGCTTGCATTTTTTTCTATTGTAACATTGTTACAGTTCTTAAATGTAGTTTAGTACATGTACACTTTTCAAAGAAGAGTTTGACGGAAGGTGGATCTGGCTTTACCATGTACATTGGTGTTTATGAGCTGAGGGACAGAGGACTGTATTAGGAAGCAAGACTCGGTGCTGGATGCTTGATGTACGATATTGGAGACTTGATTATGTTTTTCCTGCTTTTTCACCATTTAGATAGGGACTTCTGTAGTTCTATGTAAACTGTATACTTAGAAATAGAGTTAGAAGTTGTGAGTGAGGGTGGATATATGAAGTTAATTGCTGTTTGAGCTGAGGGACTGAGGAGTTTATTAATAAGAATAATGGGTTTTGGGTGATTCAATTGCAATCGGGATAACTTTTTTTACAGTTTTGGTGCTTGTTCTTGTTATGTTTTACTGAGATGCTTTGCCCAATGAATGTTTTGCCATTGCCACTGCATGATACATTAGTGGCCGGACTTTTTTCGTTAGTTACTTTTGATTTACAATGTACACGCTGGTTGGATTAGCCAATCAGCGTGCAGGTTTCTCGGCTTTGCTGAGCTTGCATTGTATAATACTATTTTACTTTTACATGCTATCAAAACAAGATTCATCACCACCATATTATTTTAAACCCACTCTTCTTCGTAAAATTCATGATGATAGCAAACTGAGCATAGTAGAACAGAGTTTCCTATTCCCAGCAACAGACTCCAGATAGTCTAAAGGAATCCTCAAGCACTTAATTTCCATCATGCAGCTCTATGCTTACTTTGGATGGGATATTTTGACTTTGCCAGCAGATTGATGACTGTTAGTCATCTTCTTCCAATGACAAAAATGCAACTTATTTATATGAAATGCAGTGGATATAACAAGTTTACACACCCCTGTTAAATGCCAGGTTTTAGTGATATAAAAAAATGAGACCACAATAAATCATTTCAAAACTTTTTCCACCTTTAATGTGACCTATAACCTATACAATTCAATTGAAAAACAAACAAATATGTTATGGAGAAAATATAAAAAATAAAAAACGTACACTAAGCTGGTTGCATAAGTGTGCAAACCCTTAAACTAATACTTTGTTGAAGCACCTTTTTATTTAATTACAGCATTCATCCTGCAGTCTCTCATCTGTAATACAATATGCAAACAACTCTACTCTCTTATCTATCTCCAATACTACCTCTGAACTACACACACTAATACAGAATTCCTTTATCTCTCTTGAAAAATGGCTCAGAAATAATCAATTAATCCTTAACTTGAAAAAAACTCAGCTCCTTCTCTTCCTACCTCAGACACTCGCCAACCTTAAATCCAACTTTTCTCTTTCCTCCCTCACACATCAAACTACTTGGGTTAATAATTGATGACTGACTAAAATTTGACTTGCACATACAGCAGGCCATCAACAAAAACCACCAAAAATGCACTCTTGCAAAGGCATTTCTCTTACCTAGTCTTCTATATGCTTCCCCCATCCTTACCAATATCCAAACTACCACAATGCAGAAACTGGAACAAACATACAACATAATTGCCAGATTTATTCTAAACCATCTGCTCTTGTCACATCACTGCCTCTCACTAAGCAAACTTCAGTGGCTGGAATTTCTGCACCTTCTCCTACAATCACAACTCCACACTACCTTTTCCATACTCAACAACCCCTCTGCTGCCCTGCTCTCACCACTCATGTTACTCTCTACCCCCCCCCCCCCGGCCTCTCCGGAGTGTTGATCAGCATTTTCTCTCAGTTTATAAACCCAAAACGAATACTGACAAACTATTTTACAAACACTGTCTCAGTAAATTGGAACAAACTCCCTCTCCATATTAGATATAACCTTTCCTTTCCCTGTTTTAAAAGGAATTTAAATCCCACCTACTAAACTTGAAATTATGCCATTGCCTTGACCACACATAGTCTTAGTCTGTCCTAGTGTATAACCTGCTGCATCTCCTAACTTTCTTTCTCTGTTAGTAACTTCTGCTTAAACTAACCTCCTAAACCCTCACCTCTACTACTATAGCCCTACTATAGCCCCCTCCTCACCCCTATTCTCCACACTATTTATCTTTTTCCCCCACTTCCTATCAATGTCTGTACATTTTCCGTCTTTTGAACAATGATAATCCTTTTGTTTTTACTCTTATATGTAGTAAATTTAGACCACTGCTATCAGTGCAACCCTTAATGTTCATAATTTTTTCTTTAGTTTTTCCTCTTTATAATTAATTTTGTACTTGCACTGTTGTTTTTAATAGTTTTTGTCCTGTATGTTTATCTTTGCTTATGCTTGCTGAGGCTCTTTCACCTTGGGTCTCCACTGAAAATGGGTTGCTTACTATCAATACCATGCAAATAGTTAATAACCTTTTATTTTTTACAGTTATTTTGTATTGTGATTGTTATTTAATATTTGTATATACTCACTTTATCTTTACTTATGTTTACTGGGACTTTTCCCCTTGGGTCTCCACTGAAAATGGGTTTGTTTGCAAACTCAGTTGGACTAACCTAGTTAACAAATGTAAAATAAATTAATAAATATAGTGCATGTCCTTCTCGGAATATAAGCCATTTGTAGTTCTTGTTGAAACTAAAAATAATAACAGAAAAGGCCACCCTGGAGACCATCCACCCATCATCCAGAGAGAACCAGTTAAATAACTTTTAAATAGGTTTTAATATTTTCAGAAATTATTTAAATGGTTCCGTTTTGGTGACAGCTAAATTGTGCCCAGCATGGCTTTTGTTCTTATTAGATTTGATTTTGCTACAATGTTTTTGTAGGCTTTTTTTAGAAACTAAATATCATACAACTTTGTACACAATGATATTGAAATGGTACAGCTGAAAACAGCGAACTTGACTTACAGGTAGCTTACATTAAACAGACCAGCCAATATTTCCTTGCTGGCCATGTATTTCCTCATAGATTAGTTTTACCTCCCACACCAGGTATCAAATTCACTTCTCCATTTAGTGCTAACTTTCTCAAATATCCCTTTTTATGCTTATTTATGTTTCACTCATGCATCATACTGGTCAATCCATCATCAGGCAATCAAAATGTCAACTTTTAGCTGGATGAAGTAATCTTAATTGATAAAACTTCTAAATGAATTCTAACTGTGGGATCACACAGCCTCAGGAAGAGAATGTTTCAGTCTCTCCCTGAGGATGCATGACCTTGGAATTACAATAACAAATTAGGAGTGGGGATGTAAGGGTATACTTTTTATCTTTTCATATTATGTTGTAACAACCAGGATTCTGATTGCCAAGCTTATTTTCTCACCCACTCAGAACTCAATATTTTAACTTCCACCTTTCAAAATCGGAAACCTGTATGGGCTATCAATGACCTTATCTGGTATATTTATATATGAGGTAGAATCCCAAACAAATTTTGGCATTTCTAAGAAAAATAATCAGGGAATTATACTTCTTCACCAAGGTACACACTCTAATAAATTGTCGTTTTAACTGTAAGCACCTGTACGCAACTCACCAATGAAGGCTGGGCCATTTAATCCTAGTAAGTATAGTGATTTTTTTTGTTAACTTATTTCCAGTGGCAGAAAATCAGAAAATTAAATTTTAGTGCAGAAATGTATAAAAATCCTGTATGCTGATTAGATGGTTATTTACAGATCCCACAACTCACACACCTCTATCAGGAACCAATGACAAAAGGACTTCTTCCAAGTCTCTGACCAGCTAACCCAGAATGAATTGATTTTAAATACTAAGAAAACAAAAGCTATGATATTTAGAATGAAAAGCAAGATTACCAATATGCCTTCCAACCAGTACATAACAACCAGCAACAGAACTCCCCTTAAAACCTTGAAACACTTTAAATGCCTAGGTACCTGACTCAACCACCAATTCAATGTTCAACACCATTTTGAAGTAACAAAATCAGAGATAAACACCCAACTTTTCTGGGCCAGGAAAATATCCCAGTTTGTCTCCTCTGAAGGTATAAATGCAATTGGTAAAAGAGTACTTCGCTCCCAACTTGAATACTTGCTTTCAGTTATTACTTCTACTTCCAAAGCCAACTTCTCCACTCTGCAAACCACAGGCAGTAACATGTGCAGGTTCATCATACAAGCTCCCTAGTCTGTACACCACTGCAAACTACTCACAAATCTATACTGTCTCCAAATCTCACACAGAATAAAGCTACTACTAGGCTCTGTCCTGGTCAAACTAATCAGTTTTGAATCCTTCCCCTTCTTTGCCAGCCATGTATCTGTTCATGCTTCTACCTATCTCAGATCCCTCATCCCCAAAAACAGCAATTGTACAGACACTAAGAACTAAACTATACAGTGCTGGCCCAATCTTTTCCATCTTAGGTCCCCAAATCTGGGAATCCCTTCCAGCCTTCCTAAAAGAGAATAGCTTCTATAGAATCTTCAGGCATGCTCTGAAGTAATTCTTATTCAAGGTTGTGACATGTAAAGGCTTTAGCACTAGCACAACCATCTAAATCCTCTTATCTTAATCACCCACTTCACCACTAATACCAAAATCTACTTTACTTTATTCTGTGAGGATAACTCCCATATCTTCGTTAGACACTCCTTATCTGTGCACTTACTATGAAACACTCTTCTCTCTCTCTCAATCTATCTATAGTTCTGTCCTCTTTTGTCAATGTCAACTTAATACAATGGTATTCTGTACATGTATTGTGTTCTTCACACTTAAGGGTACTCCTATACCCATACTTTACAGAAATAAAATTTAGTGCATGTACTTAGGCAGCAATATAATCTGCGATGGTGGTGCTGTGGTAGCATTGTCGCCTCACAGTAAGACATTGTCCTGTTCGATTCTCAGCTAGAGCGTCTTCTGTGTGGTGACATGCGTGAATGGGCATACCTTCATTGAAGGTTGTGTGTCAGGGTCAGCAACTCGTCATGTAAAAATCTACTGCCAATCATTAGCAGACCGGAGTTCCGCTGTGGTGACCCCTAAGCAGGAAAAGCCGAAAGACACAAACACAAACAAACTTAGGCAGCAATATGTGACTTACCCACTAAATATCTTAGCATTTCAGTGAATTAAAGTTGGACTCTTAAGCAAATAGTGTATCTGAGACTGATAATCTACCTTTAAAGATTTATAAATGCATCAACACTGAAGTTGGCTGAGTCATTTTTTTCTATAGTTATTACAGAGATTTTGCTGCTGATGCCTTTTGCGCAAAATATCGCTTGCAATGAGAAGCACTTATAGAAATACTACTTTTCAGAGATATAACCCTCTATTGGTAATAAACGCCCGTAGGCCTTTATAACCATTAGAATGTGGTAGGTAACTAAGTTGCTTCCCAAAAGAGAATAGCTACTTCCCTTTATTCTGTGAATTATGTATTATGTACGTATGTATTATGAATGTATTATGTACTCTTGTTTTACTTGTATTGTTGTATCTGATAACTCAGTGCTTATCTCCCTGGGCCTCCACTGAAAATGGACATGGCTCCAGTTAGACTATCCCGGTCAACAAATGTAAAATAAATAAATAAAAATAAATAAAATAGGTTGCATTACATTAGATTTAAGTAAGGAATGGATGTATCATTTTTTGCCCAAGGTAAAGAGTACAATAGATGTTCAGAACATAACTTTCTTAAGATGGCATTACCTAGATATATCCCAGGTGACAGACTGTTGCAGTGATATTACTGTGCAAGATAGTGTTTTTTCACTTATTTTATTTGCTCCTTTTAACTCTCAAATATTTTTGTAGTATCATGCTTTCAGGGTAGTTAATATGCTGATCTTAAAATTCAGTACAAGTATTTCTTCTTATTTCTGATAGAAATATGTCAGCTATTATTTAATAAATGCATGCAAAAACTTGAATTTTTCCATGAAAATTGAAATTTGGCATTTATATTGCAAAGAAATTTTCAGATTACATAACTTAAACATGCCCTGGTGAGGGTGACAGTGTTAGCATGCTGAGCAGTAAGAGCAGACTTTAATAGTCTCAACATTATCAATCTCATCCTGTGGTAACCTAAGGTATTCCAAAGCAATGTGTCCTAGATATGCCATGAGGTCTTTTTTCACTGGAGTATACCTGGTAGACCTATTATGGGTGGTGCTTAATAAGCATTCCTAAAAGGTACCCAAACCACATCATGTAATTCCTTTCAACAGGGAAAATCAGTAACTGTTCTTCATTATCCTTGAAAGTTGCTGAGGTCCTCATGCTGTCACACAGAGGAACTTAATTTCTGTTATTTGAATCCATAATATAATTCTGTCACAGCACTACCTGTAGCATATGGCCAATGACGAGGATGGGGAGATAGGCTGTGCTGTTAACTTGAGACTCTTCTTCCAAAGCTCAGCTCTCATTTTACCTTTGCAGTCTGTCACTACTTCTACAGTACTGCTACCATTTCATCCATCTACTCTTCACGCCCTCAATCCCTTCAACAGTCATTTGTATGCAACATTATTAAACTCCACCATCACCCTTCACTTGCAAAGAACATTCCACATTCTCTGAGAGAAAAAGTGTAACCTCTGATTTAGAGGTACTAGTTTTCATCCCATCCACTTTACAGTCACAGAAAACTGTTCAAGTGAATGCTGGAGTTTATAATTATTTGAAGGTAATAGGACATCATCTGCAGACAAAAATGATATCAAAGATGTCACCATCCCCTAAACCCACCACTCTGCAGTATCTTCACATCCTGTCCATGAAATTCACAGGAGGCAAGACAAAACACATTACTGGAGGAGTCATATGCCAACTTTGCATGCATTTGACTTAATGCCAAGGATATAGGCATTGCTTTTACTCTTCAGATGCAGAGACTTGAGTGGCAGAGAGTGATAACTCAGGGACCCCATACATCTGTAGCAATTCCAAAAAATGTTCTGAGATATGTGGTCATATGCCTTCTCCAAATCTACAAAGCAAATGTATATAACTTGGGTAAACTCCCAAGACCATTGCAATATCTGTGTAATGATAGAGAAGTTGATCAACTGCTCCATAACCAGGATGGAGTCTACACTGATTGTCCAGAATCAGAGGCTCAGCTATTAGATGAAATATCCCTTCAATTAACCTGGCAAACACTTGCTAGGAGGCTAATAAGTATAATCCTCTATAAATAGCAAACTGGGATCATGGTCCTCATTTTCAAAACAGGCATTTTGAGCTACAAGCATTATTTTTTTTTATTTATTAACAATGTATGGTCATATGAATTATATAACTTAAAATTCAACTCCATGTCTCCACTAGGAAAATGCTAGCTGAAGGGATAATTTGATCTGATAATCTTTGTAAGAGCCCTCACAATAACAGGTAGACATCTAGACAGCAAAGCTCATTATCCTCCAGGCTTCTCTGAATTAGGAATACCCCAACCCAAGCCAGAGAGCAATATGTAAACTGTACTCTGCCAACCCAAGCCAGAGAGCAATATGTAAACTGTACTCTGCCAACCCAAGTCAGAGAGCAATATGTTTGCTGCACTCCACCAACCCAAGATGGAGAGCAATATGTCTGCTGCACTCTCACTGTGAATAAAATGGGCACTTGTAGCTATCCTCTCATTTTCCCAATGCTCAGTCCTTCACCTAAACAATTCATTTTCTAATCTGGATATAGAATTCTGCCAGCACAACTCAAGATGCATTTGTGAATCTACTCCACAATTAAAGCTTACTAGAATCTTAGGGAAAAAAACAAACTTTTCTTTAATCACCAATTAGATAATAAAAAATATAAAGAGTCAATATATTCAAAATGACATACAATCACTATATAATAGCAGATTTTAGTATGCATTCAGTTTCAGTAATGCACAGCAGGATAAGTCACTGCACATATTAGATTACAGAAAATGGTTCTTAGATAAGGCACCAGTAATACAGCTACAGGTCACTTATTGTGAGAAATGTATTTTTACCACAGCTTGATGTGTATTTAGTGAGATACTGACTGAAAACTACAAAAATAAGCATGATAAATTATGTAAATTAGATGAGACATCTAACTGGATATTAAATGGGACAATGGAACACATAGATGTATGTTTAGAGGAAACCAGCTTATAGAAAAATGTATCTGCATAGGACTATTATCCATCCCAGCTACATAAAGGAGTCAGTCATTAACAGTCAGTCACTTACATATCGCCACTGTTTTTTTTTACTGACATATAAATAGAGGTGCAGCATGCACAACTGAAGGAAGCCTTCCTTGTTTAGGGTTACTTTGCCATGGGGTTGACAGGACAATGCAACTATTGAGAGAACAACTGCTTTAATAGAGAAAAAGATAGAAGATCCCCCCCCCATGTGACAAGGTTCTAGTGGTGACAACATATTATGCAGAGCATAAAAAACGCTCCAAAAAATCATAAAGAGACATAAGCAGTATTCAGTGAGGATGACACACTGAGAAATACTTTTTCAGGTAATCTGATAGTGTTACTTAAGCAACTGCCAAACTAAAAAAAAAAAAAAAAAAAAAAACACAGACCAAAACCAAAATAGAACAGTCTAAAATAGCACAAAACCCTCTGACCATCCCCAATACAAAACATGTCAGTTTATTTATGTCACTACCAGCATAACAACTTCATGAAACAAGCTTCAAGATGCAAGGTTCCTTTCCATCTAATCAAATGCCAGAAATGTCCAGAGATAGGCTATACAGGAAAGAGCGTCCATCACTTGGAACAAGGATAAATGTTGTCTTTAGACACGTGGTAACTTGTAAAATGACTGACAAGTTGATAACAGTAGTTTTTTCCCAATCTGATAACTTTGTGTCAGGCATGTCGGCTATGTCCTTAGAGGACATTTCAATGCACCTCTGGAAAAGGAGGACGATGGAGATTAAGCTATTTAAATGTCTTAGTCTAATGGTTATTAGTCTGAAGCTAGATCTTCCCCGGGATTCATGAAGCTCGGTGCAAGGACGGCGTTAGCCTTGCGCCAACCATGTGGTGTAGAGATGGCGCAGCAGCACAACATGCATATTAATGAAGGTGCTCTGCCATAACGGCCACGTGCATAGGAAACATTCACGAGTGCAGGGGATGTGTCCAAACGCTGCACAGAGGCGTGAACATGTCGGCTGCATACGCGCAACCTAAAATGCTGACTAGTACAGCCTGCCTCTAATAGTAATCACTCCTGTCAGTGTCCGTGGATACTGAAATATATGCAAAGCATACAAGACAGTTTTGCGAACACCAAAATAAAATGTAAACACAAAGGCACGTAGCTGAATACTGAGTCCCCGTCCCTCAAACAAATGACATTTAAAACCCCGTGCCTGTATTCCATTGTAGTGTCGATAGTTATACCAAGTGGAAGTGAAATGCATCGTGTTAGCATGCCACCAATTGCTAAGCCTAGCCCAATGGTTAGGGTTACCACCTGTCCCACATTGTGAGGGACAGTCCCCCTCTGGGCAGTTGTGTCCATACCAAAACCATTATAAATGTCAAATGTCCTGCGATTGTAGGACATGATTATGTCCCATATTTTATGTAATAGTCCCATACAATACTTATTTCCATATGTAAAATACCTAAATGTTACAAGAAACAGAATAAGCAAGTAAACAAAACAAAATATGCTACTAAACTGCTACAACAATAAGCTTATATTTAGGCATAAAACTAAAGTACTATCCTTTGTACTGACTGTGGGAATGTGTTGGCGTGTAAAATCTGATGTGTGTCCCGAAAATGTCCCATCCTGGTCATATGAAAAGGTGGCAACCCTAACAATGGTCAGAACATTCGCCCAATATCTGCCCATTCGCGGTCCAAGTCATCCTTGTCAGGACAGCCCAAAGATGAACGGGTATTACTCGGGTCTACCTACCATGTCATGAAAGATAAGTATTTGTGTATACCTATGTGCGTGAAGTACAGCATGTGGATGATCAGAAATGCTAGGGTAGTCCTCACAACCATATTGGTAACAGAGATGTGTAGTGTATGCAATGTGTTCTGTTGACTGTGCCATGGGCCATCAACCAGAGAAGGGATGGATGGTGTCTGTGGAATATGGGGGTGGGAGGTGATGGGTAATGTACAAATTCACCAAGGGGAGACTGGGTTGGATGCACAATAGGTGAATGGAGGTGTACGAAGGAACAGTGAGTTAATCAGAAAGATAACCAAAGAACAAATATTCACATCCGCAAAACAACCTGACAGGCCATACTGTAGAACACGAGTCCACAAACATATGAACATTAAAATGTGCGATACACGTGTACAGAAACGTTACCGGCACATACCCACATAATGGTCTGGCCTGATCTGAGCCATCCAACCCCAACACACATGGATACATAATTGAATACCCATCTTCTCCTCCACGGCACACCACCCCCCCCCTTCCTGAATATCCACCAGAACCACCCATACTCGGGCTGCTAGCTAGGCACAGCCATATCTGCACATAGTGACCCCTACTCATATCTAGTAGGTAGTCTCACCCTAGGCAGTCTCAGGATTGCAAACTATGTATCCCTTGCATGTATAACCCTACCTTATTTTTGTAAAGCCAAAGGAATCGAGGTCATCGGTCCCCACAATATATGGATATCCCTCATGGGATAAGTATCTGTCCTAAACATTAGACTTGGTGTCACGACACAATGTCCAGTCCTGTAGA
>NC_056727.1:787817063-787972063 GCF_019279795.1 Protopterus annectens
AAAAGTAGATGCCGAACAAGAGTGGACCCAGGACTGAGCCCTGTGGGACACCACTTGTGACAGGCTTTGAGTCTGAAATGGCTCCAGCAACTCTGACCCTGTGGGTTCTGTCACTTAGCCAGTTTGCAACCCATCTTGTGATGTATGGGTTTACATTCAAGCTGATGAGTTTTTCGATGATACCTGAGTGGGGTATTGTGTCGAAGGCCTTTGCCAGGTCAAGGTAGGCTGTATGGACTGCCTTTCCCTCATCAATGGCCTTGGTGACTGTCTCGAAAAAGTCAACCAAGTTTAAAAGGCATGATCTGCCTTTGACAAAGCCAAACTAGGTTGGATCCAAAGTCTGCAAGTTCCTTATGTCTTTATTTATGAGTTCCATTATGATCCTCTCCATGGCTTTGCAGATAAGGCTTGTCAAGCTAATGGGATGGTAATTTCCAGGGTCGGTGGAGGCACCGCCTTTGTGAAGTGGGACCACAGTGCCAATGCCACTCCTTGGGTACGTATCCTGAGGTGAGGCTAAGATTAAACAGCTGTCCTAACTGTGGGTTTAATTCCTCATTGAGTTCATGGATCACACAGCCGGGGACACCATCCGGTCCCATGGATGCTGTGTTTTTTGCTTTGGAGAGAGTAGTTCTCACCTGGGCGTTGGAGATGTTTGGGGGCTACAATCCTCTGGTATAGATATCTCTCCTTTTGGGGGGGAGAAGTTTGCACTGAACCTGTCAGCCAGTATGTTGGCAATGTGTGTAGGTTCAGTAATCTTCACATCATTTTGAACTAATTCTGAGCATATCTGGGAGTTTCCTCCTAGGTTTCTAACATAGCTAAAGAAGGCCTTATGATTGTCTTTTGAGTCCTTGGCGATTTTTCTCTCAAAATTTGCCTTGGATGATTTTATGAGAGCTCTTAGTTTTTACTTATAATGATCAAAGGTGTCTTACCTTTCAAGGATTTTGCTCTATCTTGTAGTAGCTTCCTCCTTTGTTGTAGAGCTTGTTTATGGCTGGGGTCCACCAGACTGGACGCTTGCCTTTGGTACAAAGAGTCTTAGTTTTGTTTGGGATTGCCTGATCCATGCAGTCCTGTAGGTGCTGGTAGAAGGCATTTGTAAGTGATTCAGCGGTTTGAGTAATGTTTACCACTGGCTCAGGGGCCTTGAAGGAGACCACACTAGTTTTAGAAGTGTGAAGTCGGCTTTGAGAAGTTTTCACTGTGGTCTTTTTATTTCAGGTGGGGCGGATGAGGACCTCCAGCGAGATTAGTTTATGATCTGATCTCGCCAGTGAGGGGTATACTTCCGGTGTTGAACATTGTGATCCCATGTTCGTGATGATGAGATCAAGTATGTTTTCTCCTCTTGTGGGGATGGTGACTAGTTGTTCCATGGCATTTGAGTTTATGAACTCCAGGAACCTTTGGGCTAGAGTGTTTGGGCATGAGTAGTGTTCCCAATCTATATTAGGGTAGTTGAAGTCACCTAGTATGATGGTGTTTGGAGATACATTTATCCTCTCCATTGTTTTCAGGAAGGCCATGTGAGGTTCCTGAGTTTGAGAGGGTGGCCTGTAACATGCTACAAATTGCAGAGCAGTCTTGCCTATGGTTAATTGCACCTGGATGGTCTCCGATGCATCGTGCGTTGCCACCAACCTTGAGGTGTGGGTGTCCTTTATGAATATGGACACCCCTCCTTTCTTGGTGTTGTTCGGATTTTGGGGCGAAGCATGATATGAGGTGAAACCTTCTAGTGCTGGGGTGCTCTCAGGAGCCTTGAACCAGGTTTCTGTCACAGCACAGACATCGATGTTCTCCATACTGAGAAGGGCCTCGAGTGCGTGCATCTTGAGATTGAGACTTCTGGCATTGAGCAGCATTACCCTTAGTTTTTTACATTTTTGTGTTCTAGGGTGGTAGGTTTAGAATTTGAGCCTTGCCTTAAAAAGGCACTATGGGGGTGGCAAGAGCCTTTGCCAATATCCGGAAGCCTAGGGGTGACAGGTTGACAGGTGCAAGCCGTCCCTTGCGAAGCAGCGTGGCTTGTCCAGCATGTCATCCCAGGCAGACAGACATTGGATCCCCTTTGAATGACACCAGAATTTAAGCCAATTATTAAAGCTGATCATCTTATCACTGTATTGTGGCATCATTCTAGGTGAAGGTAGGATACTGCTCAAGGTCAGGGTCATACCTGCATGGGCTACATAATCAGAGAGCTCCTCAATGTCTCTTTTCATGTAGTCCAAGGAGGTACGTCTCAGGTCGTTGACACCAGCATGGACAATGACTGAGTCATACTTGTACCTGCTGTTGAGAGACCTGAGTGCTTGTGTTATGTGGCAGATTCTAGCCCGACAGGCAGCTTACTGTGACCTTCTCCTTACTCAGTCTGGTGGCGGGACGTCAGTGTGTCTGACTATGGAGTCACCTATGACAAGTATGTTTGGTGTTGTATTTGGCCTTAAGGGCAGTGACTGCTTTGCACACTGATTTTGTTGTTTATGTGTTGTTTGTGTGGTGTATTGAGTTTGCAGTTGCTTGGGTGTCTGCTTTGGAGGCCTCTGCTGTTTAGGTAAATTTTACTCAGAGCCTCGAGTATGTCTTAGTGTGTTTATGTGTTTGATTCAGTGGTGTGGTTGAGTTATGTGAGACTGGTATTGTGGTGTGTGTAGTTGCCTTCTCCTCTTGCCTGGTCTTGCCTGTCCTGAGTTGAGAGAGCTCAGCCTCCAGTCTGGCTAAATAGCTGCATCTCTCACAAGTGTTAGTGTTACGTGGGAGGAGGAGAGGGTTGTCCGTGTACATGAGGCAATTGTAACATTGTCTCAGAATTCCCAGATTCACCAACTGGGCAGGAGAGGATGCCAGCATCTGGCCCTTCGACATGCTAGAAAGAATTATGAGTTGGTATGAGACAGAAAAGTAGTGGGCTTAGCAGGGAAGTGGGCACTTCTGGGGGGGTTTGCTAGTGAGAGATTTGTATAATATAAGAGTGCTTGACCTGCAAAGAGAATGCTTATAAGACAAGGGATATGCTTATAAGACAAGTGCTGAGCTTTTTGAGAAGAAAAAGCTATTTGGAACAAGTGCTGCACTTTTTAGTGTAGGTGCAAACTGTTTAGGTTCCTAACAGAGCAGTTCTAAGGGAAAAATTGAAGAGCAGACTTTCTGGAGCCAGAAAGAGTTTAACCTTGTTTAACTGGCGCTGCCCGATGCTGCTCTAGTGGCAACTCTGCGCTAAATCGCACTAAAGCACGTTAAAGCGTGCTTGATAGCAGGGGCTGGAAAGAAGCAGGAATAGAACCCAAAAGGGAAAATAAAACTACAGTTTCAAGTCAGTAACCACCTCTATGGGAGGCAGGGAAGCTGCTCAATGTTAGTCACTGCCACTGATCAACAGAGAGACCCTCCTTCAGCCCAAGCAAAAATGGCCTCACAGAAACTTTCAAACAGTTCAGGAACAGCAAGCCTGTAACTGAACTTTTTTAACTCTCAGAAAAGTGGGAAAAAAGCAAGATTTATTTTTTTGTTTTTTACAGAGATAGCAGAGGTTCACAAGTAATATCAAGTTATAACAGTGCAGTAAATGACCCCACACAAGAGTGCTAGGTCAAGGACAGAAAATATGCAAGTTTTAAGAAAAAACGATTTAAAATTAAGTGCAAACAGGAAATTCAGCAAACAGCTTTTGGTTGTGCTCTAAATACAGCTACTAATACAGAAATCAAGTTTAACAAGCCAGAAAATTCTCAAGCTAGGCAGCTATGCAGAAAAACTTAGCAAATAAACAGAAAAAAATACTTAAAATCTCAAAAGTGGCTCCCTTCTTCTCTCAGCATTTTTTCCTCTTGGAGGGTGCTTCACCAACAGCCAACAAGCCTGAAAAGATGCCCAAACCACGAGGCAACTAGGTTTTAAGAGAGGAAGATGAAGGAGTTATGGAAATGACCCCTAGTGGCCAATAAAACTACAGTTTCAAGTCAGTAACCACCTCTACGGGGGCAGGGAAGCTGCTCAATGTTAGTCACTGCCACTGATCAACAGAGAGACCCTCCTCCAGCCCAAGCAAAAATGGCCTCACAGAAACTTTCAAACAGTTCAGGAACAGCAAGCCTGTAACTGAACTTTTTAACTCTCAGAAAAGTGGGAAAAAGCAAGATTTTTTTTTTGTTTTTTTTTTTTACAGAGATAGCAGAGGTTCACAAGTAATATCAAGTTATAACAGTGCAGTAAATGACCCCACACAAGAGTGCTAGGTCAAGGACAGAAAATATGCAAGTTTTAAGAAAAAAAGATTTCAAATTAAGTGCAAACAGGAAATTCAGCAAACAGCTTTTGGTTGTGCTCTAAATACAGCTACTAATACAGAAATCAAGTTTAACAAGCCAGAAAATGCTCAAGTTAGGCAGCTATGCAGAAAAACTTAGCAAATAAACAGAGAAAAAATACTTAAAATCTCAAAAGTGGCTCCCTTCTTCTCTCAGCATTTTTTCCTCTTGGAGGGTGCTTCACCAACAGCCAACAAGCCTGAAAAGACGCCAAACCATGAGGCAACTAGGTTTTAAGAGAGGAAGATGAAGGAGTTATGGAAATGACCCCTAGTGGCCAATAAAACTACAGTTTCAAGTCAGTAACCACCTCTACGGGCAGGGAAGCTGCTCAATGTTAGTCACTGCCACTGATCAACAGAGAGACCCTCCTTCAGCCCAAGCAAAAATGGCCTCACAGAAACTTTCAAACAGTTCAGGAACAGCAAGCCTGTAACTGAACTTTTTTAACTCTCAGAAAAGTGGGAAAAAAGTAAGATTTTTTTTTTTGTTTTGTTTTTACAGAGATAGCAGAGGTTCACAAGTAATATCAAGTTATAGTATTTGCATAAAACAATTATTTTGTACCTGAAACACCTAAATGTTATAAGAAACAGTATAAGCAACTATAATGCTACAAGAATAACCTTTTATTTAGGCAAAACAGTGAAATACTCTCCTTTTTACTGGCTGTGGGTATGTGTTGCCCTGCAAAGTCATCTCTACATACAGGTCCTATAGGGTTGCCACATTTCCAAATGGCCAAAGTGGGACATATTCTGTAGAAATGTCAGACTTTCCAGGACAAAACATACCTATAGCCATGCATAATACAGAATTAGACTTATTTGCACATATAAAAGCTTAATTTGGTAACATTTGAATTGCTTATGCTACTTCACATAACATATAGAAGTTTCATATGTAAATTAACTGTTTTATGCAACTATTAATGAAACGTAGAATATAATATTGTCCTGTAATTAGGACATTTGCTATGTCTTGATTATTTTTGCAGGACACAACTGCCTAAAGAGGGACTGTCCCTCACAAAGTGAGACAGGTGGTAACCCGAAAGTCCCACCTTGGCCAATTGAAAAGGTGGCAAACCTATAATAGGTATGCGGTAGCATGACTCGGCCGATGGATGTGGCTCCCACAACCCAACTACTTGTCTGTATTGAAGAGTCTTGATTCCCATGTATCAGCCAGATGGGAGCAGATTGTTTGAGGAACACACAATGAATATGATTAATTCACTGTACAGGCTGCTGATTCCGTACAGTCAAATGCCATGCCATCGCCTAATGGGTAGTCATTCCCAGTACTGTAGTCATGTAGTCCGATGTAATAGGCATCACAAGGTGGGAGCAGATTGTATGAAGAACACACAATTAATATGATTAATTCACTGGACAGGCCACTGATTCCGTACAGTTGAACGCCATGCCTTTGCCTAATGGGCAGCCATTCCCAATACTGTAGACTACATTTGCATGTGCAGGAGCGAGCGGGTGTAACCGTGTTTGGCTACCAGTATGCGAGTATTGCACTGGTAAAGCAATGTAGAGGCTAACCGAGTGTAAGAGGCTGTAACCAGAGGTCAGCAGTGCTTAACACCCCGCAAACCCATGCACACCTGCTCCCAACTGCTTTAATGTGCCTTACTCCCTCCATATCCAATGGGATTGTTCTGCCCTGCAGCCAAATAAATGTCCTTTGCAAGGGTCAGAACCAGGACCCTGCACACACAGCTAATGTGTATTTCCAATACGCCATGGCAGATTTAAGACAACGGACAGTACCACAAACATATCATACAATGCAGTCATTCAACAGTATAAGAATCTATCCCATCATGTAGATGTATATGTGAGTGTTTATGTCCAGCATATAGGTACATACATATATAGATATGTATCAGGAACATACCATGTGGCAACAAAGCATTACAAACAAATGAAATGGGAAACACCAGTGACGCCTGTAATATGTAGTGGTGTTGCTCTATGTGATCTCAAGACTCCCTCAGACAGACATGTGTCAGTCATACACACAAATAGTTATACATTGGCCATATACATCACTCTGTGCATGTAATGTACGTTAACACAACAATACCTGTCCAATCATTATGTGTGAACAGTACTCTTGCAAGGGGCTGTGTGCAACATCATCATCATGATAAAGGTAAATGGGGTACCATAGAGGGACCAGCAGTGTTGTGTGTACAATGGGGTCATCCACATCACGTGTACCTGGACCATGTAGGAGTGATGTGCATACCAGGATCGTGTGCCTGAGGGACAGGGGTGAGGATAACAGGAGTATGTTGTGATGCATATTACAAGAGTTTAATGTGTCCAGTGGGCACGTGTGTGTAATGGACAGCTATGTATAGGGCAGATGTTGTCCTAGGAGACGATTGACCTTATGTTTCCGTAGGTGAGGGTCAGATATTGGGGAAGGAGTGTAGGTATGACCATGGAGGATATGTAGGTTCACAGAAAAGACAGCATACAGGGTTGGTATATGATACATGTGGGGGGGATACACCCTGGAGGGGGATGGGTGTTTGGCATTCACAAGCCCATGGAAACAGTGGGACAGAGGTCCCCAGCCATGGGCAACTGCCACTGCATCTACACAGCTGCAAAGGAGGCAGTGCTGGGGGCTGTTCAGGAGGGGCAGCATCACCCTGTAAATGTGACACTCCGCCCTTGAGCTGGTGTATCTGGCTTCAGAACCCCTTAGGGAGCCACCAATGCAACACATTTGGGACAGCACGACAGCAGACATGTACCTGTCTGGTCCCACTCCCAGGGAGGACATGCCTCATCCTCAGTAGAAGGTGGTGCAGAGCCAACAGAGGTTGATGTCTATGGCTGGGCCCCAGATGTACTAGTGCCCGGTGCCATGGTCAGCTGAAGTGGGACAGGAGGTTCTGCCGGGACCTCCCAACCTATTCAGCCTATGGTGTTGCATTTTAAACCCACATATGGCTTAGTGATAGACAACAGAATATAGAATTACCTACGACAGTATGCATAGATATCACCAGCAACCCAACACAACAGATGGTGTACATTTGCAGAGGGAGCACAACACATGCATATATACTGCATGCCATCTGTACAATGTGTAGTAGATGTGTGACCGCAGCTATGAATGGTTGCCCATTATTGGCTTGTCACTGGGAACCCCACACAGTCTGTCATACCACTGTCTCATGTGGCACATGCCCAGTCAGGGATGCAATGGCAGTAACACATCCCTATCATCATGTACTGTCTGCAATCCTCACACCATGCTTCTGCTGTGCACAGATGTGTGTTCAGTGTGTAACACAGGAAACAAATGGTTGCACACACTGACAGTTTACAGATGGCCCTACAGATGGGTTCCCTCATGAACAGAGTACAGTCATGTCTGTATTATAACATGCAGAATAGCCATTACCACAAACATGTTAAACAGGCAGTAGTCTCAATGCAGCATAGCTACACTTACATGCTGTAGTCATGTGTAGCCCATCCTGTCTTTAGGCTATTTCCCACTGTGGAAAATGATTGAGGTACATCCAGATATCATCTGTGATGCCGTGTCAGAACACCACATCCAGGTACCACTCACAGCGACTGTCATGGCCAGATAACAACATGTTTATCTAGATAGTGTACTGTGTTTATCATGCAGATGGCTATGGGAACACCATCACAGCTGTACCACATGCAATCAGCTAGAGGAGGACTGCAGTAGGTGCAGAGGTCATCACCTGACCATGTCCATCACTTACAATACACTTGCTGCTGCTGTGCAGGTATACTCCTTCACATCCACAGAGAGTGTGTGTGGGTGGGACAGGCAAAGTACACCAGGGAAGGGCTTGAAGACTTAAACATAAGCATCATCTGCCACATGCCGAACAGTACAGGGGTCAAACCCCTGACTACTCATTACTATTACATGTGCATGACATTACTACATGTACCACAATTGCAACATGTTGCTGTGCTGTAAGAACATATATGTGTGTAGGTGAGTGACCTCTGCAACAGAGATATAGTAGACATACATTAGGTGTGGCACACATGGCTGTCCACGTGAATGGATGCCATTGTTACCACAACCACACTATCTAATGGACATGCATTGACACCTTTGCCAGGGCCACAAATACACAACATAACTACTTAGTTTGCCACACTGCAGAAATGCACAGGACCACATGCACCACAGGAGATATCTGAAGGTTCTATGGGCTAGGGCATGTGAAAGTGCTTGACATCTGTTGGTATGACAACAAGGGTTAAACTGGGAGTAACTGTGCTTGGGAGCATCTCAACCCACACAGAGACACAGGGTGCCAGTACTGGCATGCAAGTATGCATTGCTTCATGGGTGTGTAGTGGTTGGCTGTGCAAGATGGCTGTACAAGGCTGGGTGAGGGGTAATTCTTGGCATCACATCACCCAACAATGGTGTGCAGTGTAGGGGTGTAGTGTCTGCAATGTCCCACACAGATGGGTACTGCATTATCTGGCCTGACATCCTGGTTACAAATGTGTATGGCCATAGCTTTGCAATGCATGCAATGTCTGTGTTTGATAGTCCTTAACATGGACATTGCCTAGGATGTGCATGTCCCACAATACTGTACGGTGACATGTACAGGAGTACCTGGTTTGGCAGACACATGTTGTGTACACAGCCTGTTATCCCCTGATATGCCAATACTGGCCTGGTGTGGTGAAACCTGCTTATAGTTAGCAGGTTAACCCTGCACCTGCATGGATAGTATGATACAGGTATTCCGTGGTGTCAGTGGCATGGGTTCATACAGGGCACATGTGTACAGCATTATCTGGCCTCTGTGAATCGCATTTGATGGCACCACATATGTTGCAGGCATTCAGTGTGGAACATAGTGAAGGCACAATGTTGGCATATATGTGCCTATTGTACCACTGTACAGGGTGCCATGTCCTCTGCAGGCCACGGCATTCACACCATGCCTACTATCTGTCATCAATGTGCATGGAACTAACAACATAGCGGGATATCCTAGGCAAGTTTGTTTGTGCATGGCACATGGGTGTGGGACATATACCAGGTACTAGTATGGCTGCATACTTTGTTCACCAGGCCTTTTGCCAGATGTATGGGTATGGCTTGCCAACACAGTCCTGTGGCTGACTGACAGCTGTACTCCTTGTGAGGTGGTCAATGTGTCATAAGACGGATACCATATTGGAAAACTACAAAATCCGCTCCCAAACATGTCCAATGGTAAGACAATCATGGCCACCTCTACACAGGCTCTGACAGACAAACACACACTTGCCATGTCTTTTATACAAACACCTACCATATCACACTGCAGCAATATGCGTTTAGGGCACGTGCTACGGCGAATACTACAAAGCACTGTAGTTGTCTCATGCAGGCAGACACACACACCCACACACACTTGGCATGTCTGGGATTAGAACACTAACCTAACCTAACTACATTATTACACTACAGCATTACGCAGTTACAGAATGCACTATGAGATTATTGGGACACAGCACTCCCAGAGGTGTATTTGTAGATGGGTGACATTATCAGCCTTGACAAAGGTGGGTATAAGAAATGTATGGAGTGTGAGCAGACTAAAAGCATTACACAGTCCACAGGCAGACAGAGACACACACTCACACAAGGCAAGTCTGGGATTAGAACACCAACCTAACAACTTTATTACACTACAGCATTACACAGTTACAGAACACGCTACCAAGATTACTGGGACACAGCACTCCCAGTGGTGTATTTGTAGGTGGGTGACATCATCAGCCTTGCCAACAGTGGGTATAAGAAATGTAAGGAGTGTGAGCAGTATAAAAGCATTTCTCAGTCCTCAGGCAGACAGGGACACACACACACGGCAAGTCTGGGATTAGAAAACTGGCCTAACTACTTTATTACACTACAGCATTATGCAGTTACAGAACACGCTACCAAAATTACTGAGACACAGCACTCCCAGAGGTGTATTTGTAGGTGGGTGTCATCATCAGCCCTGCCAAAAGTGGGTATATGAATTGTATGGAGTGTAAGCAGTCTAAAAGCAATTTATAGTCCTCTGGCAAACGGGGACAGACATACACACACGCCAGCTGTGGGAACGGAACACCTGCCTATTTACAGATCACTATTACAATACTACATACTTATGAGTCGCGCCACACAGACTCCAAATTTCAAGGCTGTCATTATGACCTTCTAGGAATGCGGACATCAACAGGGAAGCTGGCAGTTAAGATGTACATACCTATGAACCTGTATGTTTAAAGTAGGAATCCATCCTGACCTAGAGTATGCCCATCTGTGGAATGGATGACTACTAACACTATACAGGGTTACAATGGCCATGCCCATACACAGAGGCACATAACCAACACAAGGTGTCACTGGGCATGCTCACACACTTAGTAGCACAGGGCTGTTTGGAATGCACTATGTGTCCATCTACACAAGGTTATAATGGGCATGCTCATACACTTAGTAGCACAGGGCTGACTGAGATGCACTCTGATTCTAAACACGGAAGGCCACAGTGGCCATGCCATTACAAGTAGATGTAAAGAACACATTGTAGTGGGCTCTGGTGTTAGTAGTTGTCATTGTTAGCAGGAATGCTGCTTTACATATATATGACACCGGTCATTTACCCAATGTCTGCTGCTGTCCATCACCTTAGATGTGCCATTCTATACCAAGCACAATATCACCACTCGCAGTGATGTCTTGATAGGAGTGGAAACTGCTTGACCAACACAATGAGCCTTGCTAGAGGTGGCAACTGCTTGTACAACACAATGAGCCAATGTCCTGCTGTAAGTACGAGCTTGTCCAGTGTTTGTCATTCTGGGATGACATGGCTGACAGTAGACAGGCCTTTGACACATATCACATGCATCCATGATTCAAGGGTGTGGGGATAATACCCAAGTCACATCTGCCCAGACAGTGCCATTCCAAGGCAAATGTCCTAAACAGGATAACACCCTGACACCTACAGGACAACTGCATTGTTTTCTTATGCTAACCAGTGCTAGATGTGTAGCGTCCATAATCACAGCTGGTCACTGTAGATCCAACAACGGGGAGTACTGACATCTGTGCAGTGAGGAACACCTGGCTGATGGCTCTGTAGTGCACAACAGCACTACCACCATATACCTCAAAACCAGACTTGTGGGCCATAACACATGTACAGACTGCTCTAGGTGGTGTCCCCACTTGCATAAAGGCCACGCACATGTACTGACCGGTACCCCCACTAAAGGCATCACAGATGAGTCATGTGCAGTACACAGTGTCACATGCTGCATTCTACGATGTAAACCTCAGACACCACCATGCCCTCGGACCACCAACACGCATCCATACATGTTATAGGACATATAAGAGTACACTACCATGTGACCCTTGATCAGTGGACTGTACCAAGCTCTACATCAACTGTAGAGAGTACCCATGTACTGACACAGCATCATGTGTTATGCAATGCAATGATACCACTGTCTGTAACCAGGTCAGCTGTACACATACCAGGGGCCCTCGGTACTTTCCAGTATTAGCAGATGACTGTTGCTGTACATCAGTACACACCCTCATGTATGGATATGACATACTTGTACCTGCCCTGGGTATGTACATGCCACACACACACAACATACATGTAAATAGCATAGCTGTTGTTGTCCTTTGTGCAAACAGGTGGCTACAGCCATTACACACATGCACATGGACTGTAGGTCCATGGCTGATAAATGCTAACAGTACATAAGGTGTGATATCAATGTTGACAGAGGTATCATTCCCTCTGTACCGGTCGCCCATTACACTTATCATATCATATAACAGTATATGTGTCATGTATGTCATTACACATGTCCACCAATTGCAATGCCTACAAACATGCCCAAATGACAGGACTGTAGGACCTACACACATGTACATGTAGTGTTGTGTGTTCAGTTAACATGAGTGTGCAGTTGCTGATGTATGCCGGTGACGTGTATCATAGTACATCATGCAGTTGCAATGCAGCCTCAACACTGCCAACTGTATATGGTGATATGCTGAATGTATGGAAAATGTTCCTCAGATATGGACAGATGTGTGGAAATAACTAAGTGGTGGGGCATCTTTGCAGATGGATGTTTGCCGAGGATAGCTCACAGGTGTGTCCCAAGCAGTCCTACAATAACCTGTGTAACCGGTAAGCAATGGCTTCATTAATTGAAGGACGTAACACACAACTTAGGCAGCGGTCAGGGTGACAGCGAAGGTAAATCACTTGACACCTGTTAACAGTTAAGACGTCCCGTGTGCATATATCAGCACTGTTGCCAAAGGAAGCATCAGTACTGTTTGTAATTCATACAATACTGCTGTAAGTCTGTCATACATATCATGAACTAGGCAGGTCTTTGATTCACAGTACTGGCATGTGTGGTTGCATGTGTCCATATATGCCACGTATGGTGGGGAATACATCTCAATTGTTACTCAACTCTCCTGTACACTAGTGTACACATCAGTACAGACTGCAATGTAGAAAGCAAGACATAGGCAGCGGCGTGTATTTCACACATGTGAGGTATCTGTATGTGCGTGACATAGGTGTATTCAATACTGAATGCCACAGTGTGTGTATGTGTGTGTGTGTGTGTGTGTGTGTGTGTGTGTGTGTGTGTGTGTGTGTGTGTGTGTGTGTGTATATGTGTGTGTGTGTGTGTGTGTGTATGTATGGCTGTCTGGTCCCTGGAGTGAGGATGTATGTTACCATACTGAACTGATAAGACCCCTCCCCCCATTCAGGCAATGCATTCTACTATCCGTGTTGATGGCCCCGATCTTAGGCCATACTGACTCCCTGTACATGTGTATTCTCTGTGGCATATCATGTAGGTGCACACTACTGTAATGATGATTTTCACATAGGCAGGGGTCCTCACCTCACCAGTAGCAACTGTGTGTGAGTGTGTGTTACTGTGACAGTGAATCTGTGAGTGTATGGGTTTGTTACTGTGTCACTGAATACATGTGTCAATACCTGAGTGGGTGGGTGCAGTTGTGTGCTGGCATCCTGTCATGGGAACGCGTATTACTGATTCCCAATGAGGCATCACACTTCCCACTGGCCTCTACCCTTGTAATCAGCTAGACCGCTCTCTTACTTCACCACTCCATGTAATTCTACATGTGATGCCACCCTTTACGGATGTCATGTCTGTAGCCACAGTAGCTTAATACACAGCTATCATGCACTTGAAAGAGTACATGTGTTTGGAACGTGGGACATTGTCACTGTTATGTGGCAGCTGCATGGTGCATGCTGGTATATTCGTACATACTTGTGAGTAGTCCACATTGACATAAGGAAAATTAACTACAAACACTGACATCCACTGGCATGTGCAATTAGACAGTACGAAATGCATTGTACACCTGTAGTACATGGTATGTCTGCTGCCTGTCAACAGTACTCAACAATTGTAAACTACACTTATCTTCCTAGTCTGTTCACCCTGTGCATCAGACTATATGAGCATGTCCCTGCACCAATGGTGTGGATGTCAGGGTTGCGGCACAGGCATCATCATATGCACAGGGTGATAATGTTTGCCAGAGAGCTAGGCTGCACCATTGGATGACTTCATGTGTGTGGGTTAGGGCCTTTGATCTAATATGGCATGTGTGGATGTTATGCATGAGTGTGTTGCAGTGCCCTACATATGTTTCCAGTGTGTGCGTGTATGTATGCACACAGTTCTGCCATGTGTCTGACCTACACAGGGGTATTATTGACAGCTGCAGACTTTACAGGCCAGGTTTTACAGTTCACGGTGTCCGGCCATGGGCATGTGACCTGTGCCTGCCAGGGGTTTTACGGGCACTACCAGGCAGAGGTGCAGATTGGGTACTGTCTGATGTCACTTGTCCACTGGAACCGTGTCCCTGTTGGAACCACCCCGGGCCATGTGCATGTGGCCAGCTGTGTCATGGTGTGGACAGCACAGCACAAGATGCACTGCTGCTGCTACCACCACTATACATGTACATGTGTATTCTCTGTGGTGCATCATGTAGGTGCACAGTACTGTAATGATGATTTGCACATAGGCAGGGGTCCTCACCTCACCAGCAGCAACTGTGTGCGAGTGTGTGTTACTGTGTTGGTGAATCCGTGAGTGTGTGGGGGTGTTACTGTGTCACTGAATACATGTGTCAATACCTGAGTGTGTGGGTGCAGTTGTGGGGTGGCATCCTGTCAAGGGAAAGTGTATTACTGATTCCCAATGAGGAATCACACTTCCCACTTGCCTCTACCCTTGTAATCAGCTAGACCGCTCTCTTACCTCACCACTCCATGTGTAACTGTACCTGTGATGTCACCCTTTATGGATGTCACGTCTGTAGCCACAGTAGCTTAATATAAAGCTATCATGCTCTTGGATCAGTACATGTGTTTGAAATGTGGGACATTCTCACTATGTGGCAGCTACATGGTGCATGCTGGTATATTCATACATACCTGTGAGTAGTCCACATTGACATATGGGACACTAACTACAAACACTGACATCCACCGGCACGTGCAATTAGATGTGAAGGGGGACAGCAGAACATCATGACCAGCATGCAGTTACTTTTGTTACACAAGACACATACTGTTAACAGTATGAAATGCATTGTACACCTGTAGTACATAGTATGTCTGCTGCCTGTCAACAGTACTCAGCAATTGTAAACTACACTTATCTTCCTAGTCTGTTCACCCTGTGTATCAGACCATATGAGCATGTCCCTGCACTGATGGCGTGGATGTCAGGGATGCGGCACAGGCATCATCATATGCACAGGGTGATAATGTTTGCCAGAGGCCTAGGCTGCAGCATTGGATGACATCATGTGTGTGGGTTAGGGCCTTTGATCTAATTGAGCGTGTGTGGATGTTATGCATGCGTGTGTTGCGGTGCCCTACATATGTTTCCAATGTGTGCGTGTATGTATGCACACAGTTCTGCCATGTGACCGGCCTACACAGGGGTATTATTGACAGCTGCAGACTGTACATGCCAGGTTTTACAGTTCACGGTGTCCAGCCATGGGCATGTGTCCTGTGCCTGCCAGGGGTTGCACGGGCACTACCAGTCAGAGGTGCAGATTGGGTACTGTCTGATGTCACTTGTCCACTGGAACTGTGTCTCTGTTGGGACTGACCTGGGCCATTTGCACATGGCCTGCTGTTTCATGGTGTGGACAGAACAGCACCAGATGCACTGCTGCTGCTACCGCCACTAGGGGAGTGGACATGTGAGGTATCTCGTACACATAGACCTGAAACAGGTGATGTAGCAGGCCTATGTCCATGTGCCCGATGCCTCACTCCTACCAGATGTTCCAACACAGACAGCTTATGCTTGCGGATTGTCATGCCACGGTCAAGGACTCCAACCATGTCACCCAACCGTCTATCCAAAGGTTCAGCAATCTGCTGTAGAGCATTTACCATTGCCTGGATGTTGTTGTTTTAAGAGTGGACAGCAGCCCTCTGAAGCCTCTGTTCCTCTCTGTTGTGCTGTTCAGCACATGCCTGTGCCTCCATTACAGCCTGAAACATGCATCTGGTGACACCAGCTGCTGTGCTTTGTCTTTCAGGAGCATGTTGGCCAGAGGTCCTCCTACAAGCAGCACTGGACACGTGCCTCTGTGGGGCACTATCAGTCAGTTTACTGACACATTGGTGTGCAGACACATCTTCCATAGTCCTCACACTTTCCTGTTCCAAGCTACCATGCACCAACTGTCCTTCCTCTATGGCCACTGATGATGGGTATGTGCAGGCATGGGATCTGTGTGACGGGATTAGGGCAATATAGCTGGAATGGCAACCAATGGCACAGTTTCAGCCCCTGACAACTCTGCCTGTGCCTCAATCATACATCATCACTGCTAGAGTCTGTGGGGACACTAACATCAGATGTACCGCAGGAGGGAAACGCACCCACATCACCTGTGAGGGCAGACAAGAACTGTACATTACAATCTATACAATAGACACACACACACACACACACACACACACACACACACACACACACACACACACACACACACACACACACACACACACATGTGATATGACAGAAGGCATGCAACATGCATGTGATATGGCAGACGGCATGCAGCACAGACAATAATAGTGGTAGTTATCATACATCCCTGCATGTGATATGACAGAAGGCATGCAACATGCATGTGATACGGCAGATGGCATGCAGCGCAGACAATAATAGTGGTAGTTATACATCCCTGAGTTGCACACAACAGCATGCATGTGTCATAGCAGATGGCATGAAAAGTACACAATCATAGTAGTAGTTAGCATACATCCCTGTGTTACACCATGTAGACCAGCACAGGCTATCAGTACACCTGCCTGATGTGTGGCATATGACCGTGACAATCACATGTAGTATGACATGTGATCTGCTGACATGTGCTATGACATGCATACATGTTTAACACAATGGCGTCCTGTCAAATATACAGTGGGGTAATGGTATCCCAATGCAGTGTTGTCTGTCTGCCCTACAGATATACTACACATTTAGCTGATGTGCATGGCCATTGCAGGGAATCATGAGGCATCTCTATTGCTATACAGTGTGAGTTACAGACACAGTTCTTAGCCATGACTGTGTTCAGATACAATACATATATACTGTGGAATGTGACCCACGTCACTGAGGTGTATACACACTAAACCATGATGTGGAAGTTGTGACACAGGTCACTGAAGGGTATACGGATGACACCCCTGCACATCTGCAACCATATTGCTGCTGCCTGGTAACTATGGCCAGACATGCCGAACATGTCGGTACACCTTGTCCCACATGTCATCTGTGTAACACACACATACACACACACACACACACACACACACACACACACACACACACACACACACACACACACACACACACACACACACACACACACACACGGAGCAAGTATGACATTGATGTCATACACCAGCAAGGGGAATGTACTGTATCTGTGGGCTGATGTGGATATTGTACCTGTGACTGCTGTCATGTTGTGACACCCTTAAGATGTTCAACACATCTTATGTGGTGGATTGATGTCATGCCTCTACAAGATGTGTACAGGCCTGTAGAATGTCTAGTGTTCCACATCTACAATATAACCATTACACAAAGGCCATAGTTGGACCATGTGTAGCCATGTTACGACAGGGTGTACACACAAGCACATCATGTCTACTGTGTGTACATGTGGTGGCCAAATTATTGTGACGGGCATCTATTTCACATGTCTGCGTTGTCCCATATGACACACACCCATAGATGAATACGCTCCACTGACGACAGGGTTATGCAGACAAAGGGTGGTATGTGGGATATGTTTGCAGGTTAGTTAGGCAGTGTTGTAGCCAGGCCACTAGATGTCATGGACATGTCAATATAGCACATCACATTGTGTGACATTCATAGCAGGGCTATGATCCACACCAGTGAATCCTGTGGGCTGGCCATACTCCAGCCCACTGTGTAGTACTGTTTGTATTCCCCACATGCGTAGTTCTGATCTGTAGTACATGTCCCTACAGTGAACAGCACCTCCACCATTGTATGCACAGCTGTCCACAAATCTGGCAATGACAGTTTGTGAGGATTCATGTTGATGAGGTGATTCACATAGTTTGCAAGTGTTGCACATGGGTAGGCATTGTGATGCATTGCAGGTCCGACCTGTATATTGTGACAGGACCATACATTATGTGTTCATGTTGTAAATGACCAGATGGCAGATAGATCTGTGCATTACGATGCCTGATAAATACTAACAGTCGTACCTGCAATGGGCTGCTGTCACAGCGGAATGCCAGAGGTACCTAAATAGGAGTAACACAGCAGTATGAGCATTATCCATGCCTGTATGATGGCTACAGGGTGCATTCTGCATGTTAACACATACACCAGTACATGAGACTATACTATGGTGTATGCACATGTGCATACACAGAGTAGCATACTATAGTATGCAGCATGTGTGTATACATGCCTTGCATATGATGTTACATTATATATTGTACAGTGACACATGCAACTATATGGAATATAGTTGTTATAGGTGCAGTACTGACTTACCAGGCAACTCCAGGCTCAGTGTTTGAGAGACACCCACCTCCACAATATTGGCTAAGGCTTTTGGATGTGGTTCTGCAGGTGTCTCCAGGTTGGACAGTAGCTCCTCGGTAAATGTGAGTGGGGGCTGGGTTGGTGGTCCACCAGCTGTTGCACCTTGTTCCCTGGCGATTGCATTTGCACACTGTTTCACCCATCTAATGAGGTCTGTACAGTGTCTGCACACCTGCTGGTATGTGCAGTTGTGGCCACCCACATTATTAACCCTCCTGCGAAGTTCAATCCACAGGGCATCCCACTGCTGTGCATTCTGTGGCACATGGCTGAAAAGGATATCATGATTGTCAAGTAGGTATGGGATGAGGGCCTCATCCTTTAAGCAGGAAAAAGGGGGTAGCCTTGCACGCGGCATACCTGGAAGACATAATGATGGAGACAGGTCACAGTAACTTAAAGAGACATACAGAGCTACAGCTGAACATACATGTGTGTCACATTTATTACGTTTAAATAGTTGCATTTGCAAATCAACATGACACTAACGTGTTTGTGTCACACACATGTGACACTCAATGGTGAGTGGATATTATCACCATATATGTGTGTGTGTCACCTGATTACATTGCTCATACTCCATGTGGATGCTGTCTTGATGTGGGCATGTCTGTTTGCCTGTACTGGTGTTCCTACCTATCAGCATATGGCTGGATGTGTCCACATTAATGCAGTCGACCTTGATGCTGTGTATATGTCACATATAAAGACTTACACTGCCTTAACAGACATGACCTGTGACCCTGCAGACTTGCTCACATAAAGTTTTACATATATGTGTTCTGCCATATACATCTACATGGCACTGTACAGCAATTCAACACCCTGCCATGTATCACCTGTGTTGCACATGTAATACACATGGGACATTGGCTAGCCAGATGGTATTTGCAGGGATGTATATCAACTATAGCATGTACAGTCAAAGTCAACTAGTAGGCTATATGCCATGGGCCATGTATGAATCTAGGATGAAAGGTTACCTGGCAGTAGCCGACAGGTGGGTCTCTGGGCCAGGTGGAGCAGTGCCACATTACTGATCAACAGGGTTAATGATACATTTACCATGCGGTCATCACACCATGTCTGAGAGGGTAGTGATGCACAACTTTGATGGACAGGAATGCATAGTATGGCAAGACTATGTAAAGTGTATGGGACAAGGATCTGTCCAGCATGTGGAAGGTGGATGTCCATGAAGTATGTGTTTGAGAACAGGATGTGTACATGTAGCATGTCCAACATCACTGGATTGGACATGGATTTATTCAGGGTATGCATCATGCTACATAGTGGAGATAGGGAATTGGAAGGCTGGTGTAGGCCATCTGCACATGGCCAATACCCCTTAAAGGAAATATGTGATCTGATATGGGTCACTTAGGTGTTGTGTATGGCTGGACAATGATCTCTATATTTATGGATGGCACCCTGTCATTATTAGGGTTGCCACATATGACTGTCTGACAGGTGTGGTGATGTAGCTATTACAGGAAAGACAACTGCCCAGCTGCATCCCTTACACACAAGTGCCCATTATGTTGACTGCTGCCTAGGTGGTAGTTCATGGGAACAGGGTTATTAACATAGGGGTGACAATGCAATATGTAGCTGTCAGATTGTGGCCATATGTCACACACACCTCACCCACAAAGCCCCTTCTGTATGTTGTCCACAGCACTCTTGAGTCAGCTATTGCTCCTAGGTCATAGTCATTCACATACTTCAATAGGCAGATGCCTTCTGTTTGTGAGGTATGGACTACAATGAGGGGGAATACAATTAATTAACCCTGTCTTACTGTAGCTGCCACTGGTGTGATGAGCATGTATTATTCAGACACCATCTGTAGTGTTGGTTCTGCCAGCAGTCCCATTGCAAAACACTCCTGTGACATAGGAATGTACATCTAGTATACCAAGTGTAGGTGGTACACAGTATGGGTGATGATGTCCTATGACCTGGCAAGGTTATGATATGCAGTGTGAAATCAACGTTACTGTCATCTACATCTGTACTGCTGACATCAATTATTTTATCAAGGTTCATGGCCTTTCAGACCAGACTCAAATGGGTAGTAGGGCAGCACTTCCCATTATCAGTGGTGTCTCCCCCTTTGTGGATTGTGATACCTGTTGGTGTGCACCATTCAGTGTGTACACAGCCTGACATGGAGCTATGTTTTACATTATGTGTACATGGAGAGCATCTTGTTTTGCCATATGTGTATGATACAACCTGTGATGTGGACAGGTCCCATGCAGCCTGAGTGCAGCTTGTACCTGCATAGTTGTGGGTTCAGAGGCCCTGTGGTGTACATGGATATATGATTGTGTACCTGTTGGGGGGGCAGTGTGTTTATGTTATCCAAGACCCTATCTGGATTACTTATTCATGCTCAGCACTTGTTCAGTACTTGTAAGCACTACATAAGCTACTAATTACTATAGCACTCAATCTTCCTCATTACCTAGAGGTAAACAGGTTTTGTATATACTTTTCTCACTTGCTTAGAGCAAAATAGCTCTTGTACTCACTTTCTTCACTTATCTAGGGGAAATTAGTTTTATATTCAGGCATGTCCAAGAGTCAACTGCCAGTGTTCTCTCCTGTCTACCTGATGAATCTGGACATCTAGAGGCAATGTACACATTGCCTCATGTACACAGACAACCCTCTCCACCTACCAACCAACACTGCATCCTGTGAGAGATGCACTTATCTAGCCAAACTGGAGGTAAAGCTCCCTCCAACCAAGCCTGACCCTGACAGTCATGTGGAGAAGGTAAACATTCGCACCACACCACACTCATCACATAGTCTCACTGAATCTACCCCACCATTAACTGAAAAAACTACTCGTGTACCAACTCATTAGCTCAACGCTTTCTGGAATTCATAAACACCAATGCCCTGGATCAACATATCCACCCACCCACCAGGGGCAACAATATTCTAGACCTAGACATTACCAACACGAGTGACCATTGTTCCACACCTGAAGTCAACTCCTCGTTGGTCCGATCCAACCATGAGCTGAACATCATTGATATCCACATCCCACCCCCACCCCCCATTAAGGGAACCACAGTATAATATGTCTACAAAGCCAACTTCATGTTTCTTAAGACAGATGTGGTGAACATCATGACACCCATGCAGATAGACAATACTGTTACAACTGCTGAATCCGACACAAACGCACCCTATACGCACTTACATGAGTGCATGGATTGCGCTATCCCAAACAGAACCAAGATGCTATACTCCTAATTAAGGAAACCAACCTGGTGGTCCCCTGCCATAAACAAACTGTACTACAGGAGGAAGACACTGTCGCAAAAGACAGTACAATCCCATGCATGGAGGAGCTCCCTGGTCAGCCTCAGTAAGAAGGTGAGATCCTTTATAAGATCCTCCAAAGCTAGCTATGAAAACAAAACTGCCACTAATTTCAACAACAACTACAAAGCATTATATAGCTAAGTCAAATATTGTGATGTCATCACCCAGATCTGCTCTGAGTTACAGCACAAAGGCACGAACATTACAGAACCAACTGATATTGCCAACATCCTGGCAGATAGGTTCAGTGCTACCTTTCCCCCCTCCCTCTCAAAGCTGCACACTCTAAAGCCAATATCACAGCATCCATGGGACCGGACAACATCCCTGGATGCGTTTTACATGAATTTCAGAATGTACTGGCCTCCTACCTACGCACCATGTTCAATAATAGCCTCACATCGGGATTAGTGTCCCCTGAATGGCACACAGCAACAGTTATCCCACTCCACAAAGGTGGCGGCACAACGGACCATGGGACCTATTGCTCTATAGGCCTGACTAGCCTTGTCTGCAAGGCTATGGAGCACATCATGGATCTCAGTCACAGAGACATTGGGTACCTCCAAACCTTTGACCCCTCCCAGTTTGGCTTTGTTAAGGGCAGACCATGCCTCCTAAACCTGGTGGACTTCTTAGAGACAGTTACCAAGGCATTAGCTGAGGGTAAGGAGGTCCACACAGCCTACCTAGATCTCTCAAAGGCTTTCAACACCATTCCTCATTCTGTTATTATCAATGTACCCATCAGCCTGAAAATTAACCCCTATGTCATGTGATTGTTTGCAAAGTGGCTCACGGACAGAACCCACACAGTGGGAGTTGCAGACCCTAGGTCCGACTGTGTACCAGTTAAGTGGCATCCCCCAGGGCTCAGTCCTAGGATCCCTCATTTTCGGTATATAATTCTCTGATGTACAGGCAAGCACAGGAGGGCTTTGGCTGAAAAGGTTTGCAGATGACTGCAAACTAGGGGACATAATTGTTTCCACAGCTGTTACAGATACCCTCTGGAAGGGTTGCACTGAGACGGATACTTGGTGTCAATATCATGGCCTCAAGCTGAATGCCAAAAAGTGCATAGTCATCCCCTTTGGATATAATTAATTACCCGCAGACTACCACATAGATGCTAGTCCCCTACATACAGAAAAGATATAAGGGATCTGGGAACCCCAGTAGATAGAAATCTCTCCTTCAATACCCATAATGACAAGGTGGTTAGAATATCCTTCTACGTGGCCCCCCCAATCTCTAATGGGTTCGCATCCAGATCAAAGGAGGCCATTGTGCCATTCTACTAATGACTTATTAGACTCATTAAAGTATACAACACCCCATTTGGAATATACCTTACAAGACAACTGCAACAGCTTGGAAGACCACAACAGTACCACACCAAGAGGATTACTTACCTCAAACAGATGACCTATGCAGCCCAACCTAAAGAACTCCAGCTGTACTCGGTTGCATACCGCATACTCACAGGTGACCTCTGCTTGACATACAAGGCCCATGTCCAACCCAGTATTGCTGGATATGGTCCACCTAAACAGAGGCCCCTGAGAGCCACATGTTCTAGGGATATACACCTAACCACAACAATGACTAGGACATGCTGGACGGATAGATTCCTGACCCAGACACTTCCCATACTTTGGAACATGATTCCAATGTACTTCAGGCAGGGCCCCTCACTAGCACTCTTCCAGGGAAACCTTGACATGTGGATGGGAGACAGACATGTACCCCGGGGATCACTGCAGTGGCTCTGCTGGACAGAGTCACAGGGAACTAATGCCTCTGCCGTTCAGAGGCACAGGCAACTAACCTATAGGGGTGTCAAAACCAACACACTCTAGCTAGGCTTATAAATACCCTTGGTAAGACAGCCTAGTACCTACCTTTGCACTTATTACATGTCTTATGTGCATGGATAGTTAACTAACTCTTCCATTTTACTTTGCTATCATGCCGATAAACTGTTGGGTGACTACAAGTCATATGTATCCTGTTATTGTGTATTGTAAATGCCAATAGACATAAGTAATGTTTGCCTAACATAACAGTAATGCTATGTAACTTGTAATACATATCTGCCTACAATACTGTACATTACAGAGTTATTGGCACAATATCCCACAATGCAAATCATAATTGCACAATGGGCCAACCTTCGACATGTTATTCTCAGTAATACACCCATACATTTGGCTACTGTTACAATATATCAACATATACTATCCCCTGTTATAGCATATACTTGTTGGACCAGCCCTGCCACTGACAGCGGCTGGTGAGGAATATTTGTGTTCAAAGCCCTTATATAGCATCCCTTGTGGTGTATGCGGTGTTTGCCTTGTGACCTACAGCAGTACACACATAAATACTACAAGCGTTACTATGCTCAACAATATATCACTACAAGATAACTGTTTCCACTATATGGATTGCGTGCACTTTAAATATTACAGAACAGGTACTAAATACACAGACATACAGAGTGTTCTACATACCTTATTAGTAACCCGAGGTGTTGCTGACTGTTGATTCAGTCCTTTTCAGTTTGTGTTTCAATCTTCTTTGTAATGTTCTGCTGGTATATTCAAATGGTTTGAATGTGTGTTAAGCCATCCTTTTCTAGTTAAATATCGATAACATGTGGTATCCTGACCACCAGTTGGTGTTCCAAAGTAGTTAATTAGATGCACATCAGCTGTGCAGCTACTCCATTAGCCGATACCTTGGCAACAGTGGTGTATAACTGAGTACTCCTTTTGGGTGTTGTCCTTTTGCCTTACTTTTGAGGAAGATGGCCTGGATGTCTTGTTTGTGATGTACTTCAACAGCTATATGGAGACAGACAGAGATATATTAGCTTCATGACTCCCGTGGATTGTGCGTAATGGCTAGATGATTTTGTTCTACATGTGAGTACAGCTGTTATATTTCAGAACATTGCTACTTATGCAGGGTTTGTTTTACTTGATACTTGTGCAGATATTTAAGTCTGGCAAGGATGTTACCTGATGATGATGATACCTAAGGTTTAACAAGATGCTCATTCCCTGAAACCATCATTAATAAGTTTTTCTAATTATTATTGCATATATTCGCATGTTTTTCTTTGCTTTATGTATTAATAATCAATAGAAGAAATATGTTATCTTTTTAACATGAATGTAACCTACTGTCAATGTGGAGCTTTTCTCCCCGGGCCTCCGCTGAAAATGGACATGCATCCAGATGGACTATCCCGGTCAACAAATGTAAAATAAATAAATAAATAAATGTTTGGGCAGCTCAAGGATGTATGGCTATGCATGAACTGTTATGTGGTTTACAGTGTGCTCACCAGACATCTTTGATTTGGTGTACATGTGTATCATACTGTGCTGTTACTCAGTAATTGGTAATACATCCTGGTGTACACACATCCCTCTGAAATGGGATTATTGCAAACAAACCCTGTAACATCAGCAGCTGTTCCATTGTATAACAGCAACTATTTCACATAGAGCCATGTTAGTGTGTCTCTGACAAGGTATGTTAAGGCTTCTGCAGATGTCGTACAGTGAGTGAATGATTTGTGATGTTATTACAGTTTGTATGGTGTGCATAGCAGATGCATGTGTGTAGAAACTGCTTTTATACATAATCAATATGTGCGTGAGGGTTCCTTCCCTATTTGAACACCTATCCTTTAGTGGACTAATACTATGATAATTGCAGGCTGGTTCATTAAGGCACGGTTAAGTGGTTCCTGTATAGCATGCAGGTGATGTTAGTCCTTGAATCCTTTTGGCAATACATCAGAATGTGATAAAGTGTTGCTACATGAAAGCTGTGTATTTCTGTCATAGGTATTTGTAGTCAGTGTAGTTGTGTTGGTGACTGACCCTCTTTGGCTAGGGTTGCCACCTTTTCATATGACCATAGTGGGACATTTTTGGGACACGCATCAGATTTTACAGGCCGACACAAACCCAAGGTCAGTAGAAGGGATAGAACTTTCCTTTCTTGCCTAAATTTTTCCATTTAACATTAGGATTGTCAGGCTATCCTGTCCAAACGTATCTTGTATTATCAAATTATCAATTAAATAAACACACATTCTCAGCTAATATCTTATCCCCTTAGTAGTCCCTGACACTTTCATTACACATCACCATGACATGGGTATTTTTGTCTTATCATACATTCCTTTAGCCAAAAGTTCTGCCTCTAGTAGATTTCTAAAACAAACTAACACATTATAAATTATAAATTTTTGTCTTCTTTTACTTGATTTACCTAATCTTTCTATGCATCTTCTTTATTATGATTTACTTTCCCGTTAAGTCTCTGACTAGATGACCTGAACTGAAAAGGAATGTTTTTCTAATTCTGAAAATAATGTGACTTGTAACCATAAACTACAAATTCACACGCACTCACACACACATACACACACACACGCACACGCACACACGCACACACACACGCACACACACGCACACACACACACACACACACACACACACACACACACACACACACACACACACACACACACACACACACACACACAGAAAGCCTTTGTCTTGTCAGTCCAGCAACAGTGACACCAGCACAGTATGCTGAAGGTCTTGGGCTTAAGTCCCGAATGACAGCTAGTATCATCCTTTCACTTCTATACCTTTTAAAGTATCATTCTGAGATAGCACATCCATTCATTATAGGCTATAACTCACTCTTCTTAAGTTGTCAAGTTTGTATACACACACACTGCATAAGTGTCTGAGGCTTGTGTCAGAACTTCTCAACATCTGAGCTGCAGAGCAAGATTCTTTTTTTCTTCACACTGGCAATTTGCAAAGCATCCATCTTAGCCAGTGACAATAAAATGATGTATTGTCTTCTCCATTTCTAGACACAAATGGGTATTAAATTCTGTATCTAACATCAATAATGCATTAATGCCTCACAAAAAGGCTCTTCTTAGTCTAAAAGATCAAATACCTTTAATACCTGTATTAATCCAATAAAATGTATCACATTACCTTTGTACACTGCAATATTTTTCATTACATAAAACAGCTATAACACATATACAAACTGGATATAGTGTAAACCGTAGAATAATATAGCAATAACCCACAATGTGGGTATGGTATATTGAAGATTTACCCATGGCTGGTGTAGTTTAATCACAAGGGCGAATGACTGACTCCTGCCACACCCTGGAGTCAGTTATTGCTATTATACAATGACATTTTTTGCAAACACCTTTACTGAATTATCACTTGTGAGACTTTTTATTAAATAATGTCTTTGTATAATGGTGCCATGCATACCTCGCAACCTCTTAGAGCAAGAAATCTGGACAACACCATAAATAAAAATGGGACAAAGGGCCAAAAATAGGGAACATTTTTAAATAATGCTCTTAAAAATTTATAAAGTTGACAGAATAACAGGTTTTGCATTAGCGTGAATTTTTGTGAAGGGTATGAAGTCTGAAACTCAAAGGTCTGCCATTATTTTCTAACTTCAGTCTCTAATGATTTACCACTAATTTTCCAGAAAACCACAATTTTATGAAAAAAGGACCATAAACATGAAGCAAAAATCTGGACATTTTGCTGAAATCTGTACGGTTGAGTGATGTTCTTCCACATTGTTTCCTGATTCCACTGCTTTGTTGATGTACTGTGCATGCATATGGGACTTCCATTCCCACATTTATGCAGTACATCAGTACTTTGGAAAGCAAGCAACAGAGATAAGATCATCTCTGTTGCTTTTTTTGGAAAAGAAAAGAAACTGTAACCTGCAGACAGTTTAGAGGTATGAGAGACAGAGAAAATACAAGGAAAATCATTTATGTTTCTTTAGTTTTGCAGAACGTACCTAAGTTTTCTTGTATATTCTCTGATCTTGTAAGTACCACTCCACCTCTTACTTTTTGAGAAAGATTTTGCAGTGTAAACCTTGGCTCTAGATGATTGTCATTGTTGTAGTGACACCCCAACCCCATGTGCAAAAATGGGAAAAGGGGTTGAGGATGATGGATTTTCATTGTCTGAAGGAAAGAAAGTCTGAAACTGAAATGCATGTTATTATTTATTGACTTCATTCCTCAGTAACTTGTGGGAAACCACAAAATGTTATGAAGAATGAAGTCTAAATAATGAGATGCATTTCAGTTTTAGACTTTCTTTCCTTCGGACTAATGCATGTCTCCACATACCAATAGATAAAAAAGTCTGGCCCCAAAATGGTACTTCAGTGGCTGGACTTTTAGCATTGGTATATTCTCGATTTAGAATGAGCATGCTGGTTGGGCTGACCAATCAGCATGCTCATTTTGAATGTCAATGACCAGTCATTGTATAGCAGTCATTACCTCACAGATCATTTCATTATTGGTCAAGACTAGAGTTAGCCACTCAGCTGTGTAAATATTCCCCCGGATTCTCAAAAGCTTGCACGACATGCATGATTAGTGTTAGATGAAATTTTGCCAATATGGCGGCTGAGCGATTCACGTACGTGCACATTTGATGTGCACGAGTGCTGTAGCACTAGTGCTGCACGTCCCTAGCCCCCCCTTATGCAAATCACACCATTTGCAGGTGAAAACCATGCAAATGAGGTAAATATGCCATCTGGGAAGCAGGAATCAGGACATGCAGGACTAGCATAATATGCAGAAATGTACTCTGTTAGTAGCCGAGTACGGCACTGCAAACTACAAAACAGAGCTAGGACAGCTCCAAATAAAGGCTGCATAGCATTGAGGAAGCATGCCATTGGTCAAGTAGAAGGCCATTGGCATTGCAAACAGTGCCAAATGTACAAAATACAACTTTTATGATATGTCCACCGATCACGTCCGTTGAAGCATAGGGCAGCGGCACGTAAACGGGACCGGTGGGAAAATAAGAAAATAAACCTAAAAACAACAGTCTAACTAAATTCACTATTCCGCCATGCAAGTCAATGGCAGGCAAAAGAACACCTGGCTAGTGAGTAGTGGTTGCTAAGGGGGGAGGCACAGTGTGACACATGTAACTATGCATTAGCAGGCAATTCTATGTAAATAAGGGGAAGGATAGTGAATCCCAGTTTTCTCCAGCATGTGAGGCAGGTCCAAACAGTGTATGAGTATGGATAGCTGAGGGGAAACCTAGGAGATAGGTGACATCATGTGTGGGAGTGTCAGGCATACTGTCAGGGGAGTGTAGCCCTGTGGCTCGGGGTTGCAGCCAGCTTAGCACAGCAAAGCCAGGAGGTGTGTCTAAACCTGCCCAGCATGTACAACACAGTGTAAGCGGGTGTGCGCACTGTGCAATGGGATCTACAGGAAGATAAAGGAAGTGAACCCAGGAAATAGTAGCAGCGTGCACATTGCAGTACATTGATTGCGCGGTGTGCTCCCAGGATGAATCAGGGCAATGGGAAGGGAAAGCAGCAGTAGGAAGTTAATCAAGGGGTACTAGGTTTGCTGCCAGGTGGAACGAATCAGAACCAGTCAATTACACAGGCAGCAGACCAGCCCAGCCCAGAATGCCACTATAAACTATGCAAACACCTACCCCTCTGTTTTTTCCCACACTCTACACCACTGGTGTAAACAAGCAGGGAACTTTTAACACTCACAACAGCAAAATATTAGGAGCTGCAATAGCTATCATGCAACTTGTGGAAGAGGCTGAGGGTGGCGAGGATGGAAATGCTGCCGACCAACCCACAGTGAGGAGACGGAGAAGAGTGTACAGACCCAGGGTCACCTTCCAAGGGCTACATGAACTGGAGATAGTAGAGCACAATAGGATGGGCAGGGACCTCCTACAGCAGATTGTTGAGCTGTGCCGACCACGCCTGACACACAGAACTAACAGTGGGGAACCCATCCCAGTGGAAGCGAAGGAATGTGTAGGCCTAAAAATACTAGCTACAGGTAACTTCTAAAGGCAAACTGGGGATATGATGGGGATCTCACAGGCATCAGCATCCAGGGTACTCCAACAGTTCCTGGATGCCATGGCAGCACATGTCGGTGAGCACGTATAGTTCCCCCTCACCCTTGAGACGTTGGCCAGCAGTATTCATCTCTTCCACCAAATAGCAGAATACCCTGAGGTAGTGGGTGCAATAGACTGCACGCACATATGCATCAAAGCACCACCCGGTGATCAGGGTAGGGTTTACATCAACTGCAAGGGCTTCCCCTCCATCAACTACCAGGTCGTGTGCAATGCCCAGGGCATAATACTGAATGTGTGTGCTGCCTGCCCTGGAAGTTATTACGATTCACACATCTGGCATCTGATGCAGCTGTACCAGAAATTTGCCAGTGGGGACATCCCACATAGTCACCTAGTGGGGGATGCTGAATACACACTGGAGCCATGGCTGATGACACCTATCAGAAATGCACACACCCGAACATGAACTCCATAATGAGGCACATGCACAAACAAGAATCATAATAGAGTGTGTGTTTGGGATGCTCAAGTCATGGTTCTGGTGCTTGGACACATCTGGTGGAGCCTTGCAGTACTCACAAACTACATGTACCCAAATCGTCCTTGTATGTGCCATACTACACAATATGATCCAGTGGAAACAGCTGCAGCAGAAGCAGCAAGGGGCAGAGCCATATAGACCCCACCAATGCCAAGGCCTGCACAGGCACAGAGTGACTCGGAGGAGGAACAACCTGAGCCTGCCCCAGTAGTCAGAAGGAGGCATGCCCAGTATGCCCTGGTCCAGGCAAAGAGGCAGCGCATAGCACATACACTAACATGGGAGAGACCTAGCGAACAGCACCTCTCTGACTCTCACATACAGTAAAAGGGATGCCAAACATTACACTACCTGTGCCTAACCATGCGTAGGCAGTGTGCTATGTGCATCTGACATAGACAGCCCTGCAGCACCCCCTGCAATACTGGGACACCCACAGGATAAGTGACTCACACATGCCAGTCAGGAGGGGGGTCACATACCCAACAACAGTCACAGCCAGCAGGACAGGTGTAGACAAACACAAACAATTGCTGTACTATGGCCTCTGAATGAGGGGTATTGCTGACCCCCACCCCGGCCTACACGGACAGACCACAGCTGGCCAGGTAGTGGGATGTCAGTTGTGACAGCTAGGAAGTCTGAAACCAATGTGTATGCAAACAAAAGATATAAACCGAAGTACACTAGCATGGCATAGCCAGCATGATGGGTAAGACCACTGACAGAATTGGACTACAGGACATACCAGTACAGTACAGTCCTAGCAAATGTGTACAACTGTCAGGTGTGCTCCTACACCTCACATAGAAATACAGTAACAGTCAGGTGCGCCCCCCACTCCTGTGTAGAAACATAGAAATAGTAAGGTGTACCCCCCCCCCATGCAGACATGTTGCAAAAGTCAATGCCAAAAGATTGGTGGACACTCTGCAGACACAGCATGCTACCTGTCGGTGTACAACACAAAGGTCAACTGGGCAGTACAAACCACCGGACATGATCCACACATGCATAACAGACGGCCTTACTAGGCATGCTCACACACTTAGAGTAATGAAGGCAATGTCAGTCATCAACATACTGAAAGGTCATAAAGGGCATGCTCACACATCTAAACACATGAAGGCCATGTATGCAAACACCAGTGAACCAGGCATATCCAGTGGTTGCAATAGTTACTGCAGACACATGTCAGTATGCACCACTCATGCCTTGCACACACAGTGGATAGGAATACAGACATATATGTAAGGACAACACACCATAATATGCCAAAGGTAGATGGATACAGATGTGTGGAAGAGGGTGACCATGACAAGGAGCCATCCAAGACTGACCCACCGAGCACACAGCCAAAGGGCCCCAAACACATCAGTTGCAGATGTCACACACAGCAGTTACTAGCGACCAGTACCTGTCAACACCACAGACTATGTGGTCCACGTGCCAGCTGTGCAACATGGCTGTACAAGGACATAGTCAGCTAGTTGCCCTAGACACGCAACTGTGACATATGACCCCATGTGTGGTCACCTGTGGCATGTCACCCCTACATGAATGGTATATGGGCCATGCACACACTGGCCACCCCATAGCAGTACCCTGACAAGCCTGCTGAGGTTATCCAATATGTAATACACCTTTGGGAGACTTGTAGGCTAGCAATCTCTGTGGTGCATCCCATAACTGCGTATTGCTGTAGTGTGATAGACTACCTAGGTAGGAGTTTTAACCCCAACCATGGCAACTGTGAGAGTGTGTCATTGTTCGTGTGTGTGTCAATCTCTCACGGACTGTGTAGAGAGCAATGCTTTTAGGTTACTCATACCCCTTACATTTCACATACCCAATTATGGCAAGGCTGCTGATGTCACCCACCTAGAAATACTCACCTGGGAGAGCTATAGCCCAGCAATCTCTGTAGTGCATGCTGTCACTGTCTACTGCTGTAGTGTGATAATGTAGTTAGGTAGGAATTCAAACCCCAGATGTAGCAACTGTGCATGTGTGAGCTGTGTGTGTGTGTCTGTCTGTTACTGACTGTGTAGAGAGCAATGCATTTAATGCCACTCACATCCCTTACAAGTTGAATACCCTCCTTTGGCAAGACTGCTGATGTCACGCAACTTGAATTACATCTCTGGGACGAACATAGCCGAGTAATCTCCATAGTACGTCCCGTAACATCGAATGGCCATAGTGTGAGTAAGCAGTTACTTGGGAGTTCTAACCGCTGACTGTGTTGAGAGCAATGCTTTTAGGTAACTCACACCCTGTACATTTCACATACCCACCTTTGGCAAGGCTGCTGATGTCACCCACCTAGAAATACTTCCCTGGGAGACCTATAGCCCAGTAATCTCTGTAGTGCATGCTGTAACTGCATACTGCTGTAGTGTGATAATGGAAGTAGGTAGGAGGTCAGACCCCAGATGTGGCAACTGTGCATGTCTGTGTCTGTATGTTACTGACTGTGTAGAGAGCAATGCTTTTTAGGCCACTTACACCCCTTACAAGTCAAATACTCTCCTTTGGCAAGGCTGTTGATGTCACACAACTTGAAATACACCTCAGGAAAAGTCTTAGCTGAAAAATCTCTGTAGCATGTCCTATAACATCGTATAGCCATAGTGTGATTAAGGGGTTAGTTGGGAGTTCTAGCCCCCGACCTGTCGACTGTGTGTGTATATGTGCATGTCTGACTGTGTTGAGAGCAATGCTTTTAGGTAACTCACACCCCGTACATTTCACATACCCATCTTTGGAAAGGCTGCTGACATCACCCACCAAGAAATACTCCCCTGGGAGAGCTGTACTCTAGTAGTTTCCATAGCGCATGCTGTAACTGTGTACTGCTGTTGTGTGATAATGTAGTTAGGTAGAAGATCGAACCCCAGATGTGGCAACTGTGAGTGTGTCATTCTGTGTGTGTGTGTGTCTGTCACTGACTGTGTAGATAGCAATGCTTTTTAGGCCACTCACACCCCTTACAAGTCGAATACCCTCCTTTGGCAAGGCTGCTGATGTCACGCAACTTGAATTACACCTCTGTAACAGTCATAGTCGAGTAATCTCTGTAGCATGTCCCATAACATCATATGGCCATAGTGTGAGTAAGGAGTTAGTTGGGAGTTCTAGCCCCCGACCTGCTGAATGTGTTGAGAGCAATGCTTTTAGGTAACTCACACCCCGTACATTTCACATACCCACCTTTGGCAAGGCAGCTGATGTCAACCACCTAGAAATACTCCCCTGGGAGAGCTGTCACCCAGTAATCTCCATAGTGCATGCTGTAACTGCGTACTGCTGTAGTGTAATAATGTAGTCAGGTAGGAGGTTGAACCCTACATGTGGCAACTGTGTGTGTCTGTCTGTCACTGATTGTGCAGACAGCAATGCTTTCTAGGCCACTCACACCCCTTACAAGTCGAATACTGTCCTTTGGCAAGACTGCTGATGTCACACAACTTGAAATACACCTCTGGGCCGATAGTAGCTGAGTAACCTACATAGCACATCCTGTAACATTGTATGGCCATAGTGTGATTAAGGAGTTAGTTGGGAGTTCTAGCCCCAACCTGCTGACTGTGTGTGTATGCATGCATGTCTGACTGTGTTGCAAGCAATGCTTTTAGGTAACTCACACCCCGTACATTTCACGTACCACCTTTAGCAAGGCTGCTGATGTCACCCACTTAGAAATACTCACCTGGGAGCACTGTAGCCCAGTAATCTTCATAGCACATGCTGTAACTACGTACTGCTGTAGTGTGAGTTAGAAGCGTGGTTGGCTTCCATCCCCACACATTGCAGTTCCGGATGTATTGTATGTGTCACTGTCTGTGTAGGGAGCAATTCATTTTAGGCTAGTCTCTAGCAGTATCGCAGTCATTTCAAAACCCTACTTTGGCAATCCTGCTGACATCAGTCAGTGTGAAATATACTTATGGGGAAGGACTATCCCAGTAATATTGGTGGCAGTTACTATAACTTCACTGTAGTGTCATACATTAGTTAGGTAGGGGTTCTACTCCCTAACATGACAGGTGAGTATATGAGTGTGTTTGTAACCTGTACCCTGTGTACAGGTGGTTGTAACTGTGTGGCCAATGTGGAGCAGGTTTTGCATTTTCCTATATGGTGGCCATACCATATATCACAGTGTTCACTGTATAGGGATAACACATGTGATATGGCTGAGAGGCCGGGGTGCAGAGCCATACCCAGACATGTGACATCAAGGCCAGGCAATCACAGTTAGCAACCCCAGTATTACTCAGTGTATACTCTCACCCCATGTGTCATATATACATACACATGCCTAGGTAACAGCCAATATGTGAATAGTACACTGCACATGGAGTAACAGCAGTGAGCCACAGAGGGCAAGGCACCCAGTCCATCTGTCCAATATGCACATATGTGCAAACAGTGCACCTCCCCCATGTTCTCCAATAGACAACTGCAAAACCTGTGGTGCCATCACATGTGACCCACAATGGACATACCATGCCTGACAACATGCCCATATGGACAAATGCCACTGACACCAAGGAATGCTGATAGCATGCACACCATGTAGGTGCAGGGTCATTACCAGTCCCCGCCACAGGTGGGCAGGACTGGCACATCTGATGATAATCTGTGTTCACAACATGGACCGGACACCCCAGGTACAGTTCCACATGTCACTGTACATGCATGTGGGAGGTGTGCACATCCCAGACATAGTCCATGTCATGGATGAAGGAACACATACATGGCAAGTGATGCACATCAATGCTCACACACAGTAGTCACCCGGGTGGCAGATGGGGGATACAACACCCGCCTGTGTGGGCAAATGCAGACACTACATCCCTGAGCCACAATGCAGATCATCATCATGTGGCCTGATGCCAAGGTACACCCATCTCCTAGCCGTGGACAGCTGTCTGTCGCAGTCAAACACCACATACCTGTGCAGACATGCACACATGCATGACAGTAGTGGCACCCTGTGTGTTTGTGTGTGTGTGTGTGTGTGTTGCATGCTGCAGATGTTCACATCCACACTCCCTATAACCCCCATGTGCATACTGCAGCATGCTGTCTGATGTCAGACACCTTCCCATACCCTTCACCTGTACAGCCCCTGTATAACCTGTGTGGTGCATGGGATACCTGCACAGTGATGTAATGTGGCAATCCCACAACCGATGAGTTGCACATCTGGCCCTGCCATGTGTGTCAATGTGTGTGTGCCCTTGTGAGATGTGCTGATGCTGGCACTTGTTCATGCTGACAGGCACGTGTATGTCACCTAATGTACAGCTACTGTATCCCTGTTGAAGATGTCACTCCCCATCACATATATGTTCTGAGTGCTCCACAACAGGTAACCCATGTGGCGCATTCAATAATTGTAGCAGACTGTGCTAGCACTACATAATCATCAGGGGTTTGATACCCTGTGCTGCTAGGTGTGTGACACAATCATGCCTCAGGTTTACCATCCCACCCCTCCCTGACACATATTAGCCTCTGACTGCGTCCCCCACCCCATCTCAGGTGGACATGGAGCCCTACACCTGCCTTGCTTAGGCAGCAGTATGTGTAATGTAGGTAATGCCCATTATCAGCTGATGGCCTCTGCATGAACCGCAGCCCTCCCCTAGCTGATTGCATGTAAAACAGCTGTGGTAACATCCCCATTGCCAGTTTTATGGAAACACACTCCAATACCCAGGAACATCATGGTGGTGTTTGCCCTTGTCACCCACTGTGAGTAGGAACTAGATCTGGTGTGTGCCAACCAGCATCCCAGATGGATTACGGTGTACCTCTAACAACATACACTGTGGAAACAGTACATCAAACAGGATGTGGATGTACCTGACCTGAATACAGCCTGTAGGTGCCACTATACCGCATTTGGAGTAATGTTGCTTTCACAGTGTTTGTGTGGATATGTCTGATGTACATGTCTCAATACCTGCCATGTCAGTTCCATGTTGATGGGGAATCACCATCTGCAGGGTCATCTGCAGCCTGGGCAGTGTTGTGTCCGTGGCTGCATGTGCCACCCACAGGCTTTACCAGAAAGGCTCATCCAGACTCTGCTACACTTTGCTGTGAAGGAAAGGTTAGTTTGCTTTTATTTTTTGTATTACTGTATTGCCTTTCTATATTTTGAATACTGTAGTTTGTTTTCTTTACCTTGTGTTTTGCTTGCATTCTGTTTTAACAGCATATTAAAACTTCAAAAGAGACCACAGCTCTCTCTGTTCTGAGTCAGGCAGAATTTTTTCCCTCCCACCCATTTAAGTTGTCTTGTTAAATACCACTGTCTTTCTAGTTGCCCGCCTCTTATGTTAATCTGACCATATATCTCATTTCTCTCTACTTTCACTGGCTTATGTGAGTAATCACAAAATCATCATTTTTGAAATCCCACCCCTTCAATTATTTAAATTTATTGGCCATCCTACAATATTTCATAGTACCAAAATACAAAAGTAACCACCCCTTTCAATCCATCTTGCTGTTTTAAAAATAGTAACTCTCCACTAAACCTTAACTTTTTAAACAGGTAAAACTCAAGTTACCTACTTTCACATCTAACTAACTGCTGGGAAGCACTAGGAAGCCTTAAACTCGTACAAACACTGAACTCTCCTTGTTAACAAGGAGAAATTAATAGTAGGCACTAAACAGCCTATAATTGCAAAGTACCTTGCTAAGGAAACAGCTCCTATACTTTACAAAGAAAAAAAAAAAAGCCCCAAACCAGGCATGTCCAAGGGTCAGCTTCCAGTGATTTCTCCTGTCCACCTGGTGAATATGGGCATACTGGGGCAATGCAGCAATTGCCTCATGTACACAGACAACCCTCTCCTCCTACCACCCAACACTACAACCTGTGAGAGATGAGAGATGCACTTACATAGCCAAAATGGAAGCAAAGCTCTCTCCACCCAAGATTGTGCTAAACAGTCAAGAGGAGAAGGTTAACACCCACACTACACCTCAAGCAACACATAGCCCTTCTAAACCCGCACCACCAACACCCACATATAGCAACACTAAATCCACATATGCAGAGGCCCTTAACTGTAACCTGCCCAAGCAACAAAGACCTCCGAAGCTGAAACGCAAACAAACACCAATCACAACCAATGTGTCACATAGTTCACAACACCAGTGTGCCACCCAGCAACAGCCCCTAAGGCAAGACAATGTACCTAACACTTTAGTTATAGGTGACTCTATAGTCCGTCACACTGATGTCCCTCTCACCAGGTTAAATAAGGAGAAAATTACAGTCAGCTGCCTGTCGGGTGCCAGGATCCGCCACATAATGCATGAACTCAAGTCACTCCACAACAAGTACAAATTTATCTATGTCATTGTCCATGTTGGAGTGAATGACTTGGGACGTACCTCCCTGGACTACATGAAAAGAGACATGGAAGAGCTCTCGGATCATGTGGCCCAGGCAGGTATGACCCTAGCCCTGAGTAGCATCCTGCCTTCGCCCAGAATGATACCACAATATAAGGATAAAATGATTGACTTCAACAATTGGCTAAGTTTATGGTGTCATTCAAAGAGGATCCAGTATCTGTCTGCCTGGGATGACATGATTGACAGACCATGATGCTTTGCCAGAGATGGTCTGCACCTGTCGCCCCTGGGATTCAGGTTACTGGCTAAGGCTCTTGCCACCCCTATAGTGCCTTTTTTAGGCAAACTTCAAAGGACAAAACCACCACTGTAACAGGTACAAGCATGCAAAATCTAAAGGTAATGCTACTCAATGCTAGAAGTCTAAACCTCAAAATGCACTCTCTCTCGAGGCACTCCTAAAAATGGAGAACATCGATATCTGTGCAGTAACCGAGACCTGGTTCAAGGCTCCAGAGAGCACCCCTGCAATACCAGGCTACAACTCTTACCACACTTTTCGGCCACCAAACCAGGACCGAAACACTAAAGGTGGAGGAGTGTCAATATTCACCAAGGATATTCACACCACCAGGCTAGTTGGCCAACACAATGTGTCTGAAATTCTCCAAGTGAAACTAACACTAGGTAAGACTGCAATCCAAATTGTAGCTTGCTACAGATCCCCCACCATACCCCAAGATTCTCACTACACCTTTCTAAACATACTGGAAAATATTAAGATAGAACCAAACACCCTAATACTAATTTAATAAAATTTCCTATATTTAGGGGATGTTATTTCTGCTTTGTCTCTTTAACAAAATTAATTGAGTGTAATTGTTTAATTTACTGTGATATAAATAAGCAGTACTACTTCACCAATCTGATGAAGTCATTTCCTTGGGACGAAACCTAGGTCATTGGTGAACTGGTGCTGCTACCTTGGAGTGTTCTTTGCCTTGTGCATTTGGAATAAACCTGTTTTTACAACTTTGGCAGCCTGTACTTGTTCTTCCAGTTTTCCACTGAAGTGAGTACACTTTTGTAAAGGATTTGGTTCTAAGTTGGTTACACATGGAGGACAGTACTGAGACTGCCGATTTAAAGGGTATGCTCCAGCGCATTACTGAGCAACTGGGTGAGCACACCATTTTAATTCAAAAATTGATGGACAGAGAGAATTCTAGTCACATGCCAGCAACCATCAGCAGCTTGGGCTTGCCTTTGACACAATGTACCCCGGTAACTGCAGTTACTAATTTGGAAAGGGCAGGTACTATTGGGAGGTGTGATACGGATAGTTTGGATACAGTGAATCCAAATCCCAACAATATGGGAAACACATGTTTGTCGCTACTTAGGGACAAATGGAAAGAAAATCAGTATGAGTTTCAAAAGAACAGTGTTCCAATTTCTAAAAGACAAAATGTGCAGGTGAAATCACTCACAGAACTTATGGTCATATTTGAGAAAAAACTGTTCAAGTTAAAGAGAACCTACATTGAAAACAGTTACCTTCAAAGAAACATAGAACTAAAAATGAGTCCTAAGGGCCTACAGGTCTGGCGATACCCTAACGGATGTGACAAACATCCGGAGATGTTATCTGAACTGCACCAGCTGTTTGACGAAACTGGTATCAAAATTATGGGTTTGATGGTCAAGTACAATAATAATATGGTTGATGAACTTTTAAAGGAATTGGATGACGTAAACACTCAAATAACACAAGATTTATTATTTGCACACCATTACGATGATTATACATACTTGATAGCAGACGTTGAAAAAAGTTGTGAGGCTATATATAACAAAAAACTAGCTAAAATACAACGAGATATCCATCTGTATGAGGAAGGGTGCATTTATCCATTTCACGACAAGCAGAAAGTTAAGCCAAATGAATTTGGTACAGCAACCTATCGGAAGCGGAGACGTGATGACCAGAACGAACGTGGCCAACCACATGAGAGTATCAACTGCCGTGAAGCTGACGAGGACCCTTTGGGAGAGGGCCTAAGGCGTTCGGAATGCCTGCGGAATCAGGATGTCAACCAGGAGGAAGAACAAAGCATTTGGATGGGAGCGAGAGCCAAGAACAAAACCACCACAGGCCCACCCAAGGGCATGTCGAAAAACCAACACAGACATTGAGTATGTCTAAGCGGTCCGAAGTGGATGATCCTGATGGGATAAAACTGCGAACTGATTACACGCCATCCTATGCATTGGATTTCATTAACACTCAGTGTGACCAAGGCACGTTCCTCTTGCATAACGAGCTGGACATTCAAACACCTACACTTTCGGAAAACATGAATGTTTATCCAGATGGAACTTTTTCAGCAACATTATTTGTGGAACCAGAGTTAGACGAAATTTCAAAACCATCTGGCGAGAATGGTAATGTACTGTCAAAATTCAAAGTCAATTCAGCAACTAGTGCGCATAGTTATGGGATTAATTATAACACAGCTAGTTTGATAGACAAACATAACGGGGTTGTTGAGAGTGAATTAATACATAAAGAAATTCCTAGTAATGCAAATATATTGGATTCTATAACTAATGGTGGGAATTCTTCTATACTTGTTCACGATCAAATTGGGGAAGTGAATGACTTATTTACTAACGTACACCTGCGTAGAAATGACATGAATGAAACTATTTACAGTTACAACATGTGTGATATTGATTTACTGAACCTTAGTATACACACAACAGATAATGATTGTAACGATCAGGGTAGAGCTGTAAATGGTGTTAAGTCAGGGTTTGTAGGATATACAAACCCAGAACTCCCAAACACCTGTAGCAGTGATTTAATGAATTTAAGTACATATTTGACATGTGAAGACATCAATTCTCAGGACAATATTGTAAATGTTGATATATTAAGGGATAATGTGCATACCAACTTAGACACTTTAAACACTGTCGTAGTAGAAAATACACAAGTTAGGAATGTTGATCATTTTTATTTAAATCCAGCACTTATACCTTTGAGTATAGAGGAGAATCTACTGGATGGAAGTATAAATGGTGATTTTGATACAGTGAGTTTTCACGAAGTGATATCTCAGGGGAATATTATATCTGTTATTACAGTACAGAGTGAAGGTGTTTTAAGTAAGCCCAAAATAGTTTTCAACACTAGTAAAGACTTCAAAGTGTACAACTATTCAAATATAGATATTGACACAAAACATGCTGATTTTCTATCTAAAGGACTTAATTTTGTACCAAGTAGGGGGGGGGTATTGTGGATTCACTTATAGACCTAAAACTATTCACTCGCAAAATGAATTTAAAAATTAACATTGAAACGGATTTCAGTAACACTGGGTATGGTAATGATGGAAGGGTCTTAAAAAAATTCAGTGTATTTAATCCTTGTATGAACCATTCAGTTTCAATTTTTGAATATTTATGTGAAAAAGAATTTAGGGAACACTACAGACACAGAGAGTGCTTAGGTAAATGTAATTTAACAAAAGAGGAAAATGACATTTTAAAACTCATTAGGAACAAAGAGTGTATACGCATTATGAAACCGGACAAGGGCAACGGGATAGTTGTTACCAACAAGCAAGACTACAACAGTATTATGATGTCCATGTTATTAGAAGACAATTATAGTGAAGTTAGTCTCAACGAAATTAAAATAGCTTATCAAAAAATAGATATGGCCTTGGACGATATGGTATATCAGGGAGAGATTACTGAAAGTGAGTATGAGTTTATGTTGAATCAATTCCCTGTTGTGAGTGCCATTTTTGGAATACCCAAGATTCACAAAGGTCTAAATAATGTGAAATTTAGACCTATAGTGGATGGAAAACGTAGTAAAGTAAGTTTTGTAAGCCAGTTTTTGGATCAGAAATTAAAGAAAGGTCTAGGAGTTACACCATACATAGTAAAGGATTCATGGCACTTTTTGGAATGTATTAAACACTGGAATATACCAAAAGAATTTTATTTTGTTACTATAGATGTGTGTAATTTATTCAGTGCGATCCCACACGACGTAGGCTTAGAATGGCTAGAGGAACAACTTTGTTTCACTGGGGTTTATGAACAAGATGAAGTCAATACATATGTTAGATTAATGGACTTAGTACTAAGAAACAATTTTTTGTATTTTGATGGCCATTATTTTAAACAATCTTTTGGCGTAGCTATGGGGGCAGCTTGTGCCCCCATCTACGCTAATTACATTATGGCCTATTGGGAAAGAAAGTATGTACACACAAGTGAATACAGTCCATTTATCAACATGTATTTGAGATTTTTGGACGACATTTTTATTATTTGGACGGGGGAAAAACTTTTATTGGACAACTTTCTTGAGTATATTAATAACACAGTTTGGTTTCTAAAGTTCACATATCAGGTCAATACTGAAAAGATAGACTATTTGGATGTGAGTTTAACATACGACCAAAAAGAAGGTAAGGTTAGAATAAACATATTCAGAAAACCTACCTTATCAAACTCTTATCTACACTATGACAGTTGGCACCCCTCACATCAAAAAAAAGCCATAGTAAAAGGGCAGATGGTTAGGGTGGTGTGTATGGTCAGTGATAATGTGGACTTTGAGAAGGAATTAGACTTTGTGATAAAAATGTTTCTCAATAGAGGTTATCCGCAAAAACTTTGTTTAGATCTGAAAAGGGAAATTATATTTAAAAGAAGTAACAGGATAATAGTTCCAATTATCACATCCAATATAGATCAATTTGGGTATTCTATAAGTAATAGTGAATTAAACACCTTTGGAAATGACACTATATTGTACATCTTGAAATACAATATGGATTCTGAGTTTTTAGTTAACATAATTATGAAGTATTGGGAGATATTTCATAGCAATAAGGTGGAATCGAGGATTTTTTCACACAAGCCTAAGTTTGTATACAAGAAGGATATGTCACTAAAGGACATTTTTGAGAGAAGCAAGGTGGATACAATGGTCAACAGTAACAAATGCAAAGGGAATTATAAATGTGGTAGATGTACAACTTGTAAATATATTTGGACATCAGGACACACAGTTTCTATTAATGAATATGATATTTTAATAAATGGACATTATGATTGTTATAGCAAAAATTTAGTATATGTAGCCAAGTGTCAAGATTGCAAGGCATTTTATGTAGGGAAAACCTGTAGAAGGTTAAGGGATAGAATAAAAGAACATATTCTTGATATAAAACATCAAAAACCGACAAATGCCCTAGCAAGACACGTTATGGCTAATGAGGGACATAATTTTAGATTCTGTGTGATCCAACAGGTGTGTTTTGACCAACAGGGGAGAATTACCCAATATCACTTAGACATGAGTGAGCTTACATGACAACTTAGACTTGATGCTAACCATGATCCAGGCCTGAATGAATTTCTTTCAATCAAGCCTTGGCTTAGGTTAAAAAACCTTCAGAACATATAGTATTCCATGTTATTGCACTAAGTGTAGGGGGCTAGGACGGTCAATTTTTTACATATTAAATTTTATTCCGGACAGGTGTAACTAGTCAGCATTAGTTATACACTATATATATATATATATATATATATAATATAATATTGTTTTATTGTTAAGGATTCATTTATATATTGTTTATTATTTGGAAGAAATCATATATATTTCATACACATATTCATAGGGAACCTATAGTACATACAGGGTATCAATTCATTTAGGGCACAATAGATTCAGTGTGGAATTATGTTGGTAATCAATCATTATTCATCTATTTTTTAGTTATTATAAGTAATAATTTAACATAGTAAACACACACGAACCTATAGGATGTTTTTATTTACTTATTTTTACTTCTAAAAATTTCCTATATTTAGGGGATGTTATTTCTGCTTTGTCTCTTTAACAAAATTAATTGAGTGTAATTGTTTAATTTACTGTGATATAAATAAGCAGTACTACTTCACCAATCTGATGAAGTCATTTCCTTGGGACGAAACCTAGGTCATTGGTGAACTGGTGCTGCTACCTTGGAGTGTTCTTTGCCTTGTGCGTTTGGAATAAACCTGTTTTTACAACTTTGGCAGCCTGTACTTGTTCTTCCAGTTTTCCACTGAAGTGAGTACCCTAATACTGGGTGATTTTAACTACCCTGCCATTAACTGGGAAAACTACTCATGTCCCAACACCTTTGCGCAACAGTTCTTGGAATTCATAAATTCCAACGTCCTGGATCAACTAATCCATAGTCCCACCAGGGGCTCCAATATCCTAGACCTGGTCATTACCAACATGGGAAATCAATGCTCCATACCTATGGTCACCCCCTTGTTAGTCAGGTCTGATCATAAGCTAATCACCCTTAACATTCACATCCCACCCCCACCCCCCAGTAAAGAAACCACCATAAAAAACTTCTCCAAAGCCAACTTCATGCTACTCAAGTCAGAAGTGACAAACTTCATGACACCCATGCAGACGGGAACTGAAAGTTCAACTGCTGAATCCTACACTAAGGCACTGTACGAGCACATCCACTCATGCATGAATCGTGTCATCCCAAATAGAACCAAAATGCTCTCATCCAAAAAGGAAGCCAATCTGGTGGTCCCCTGCCATAAACAAACTTTACAACAAAAGGAAGAAACTTTTGCAGAAAAGAGGAAAATCCCAGGATGCAAAAAACTCCCTTACTAGCCTCAGTAAGAAACTGAGATGCCTCATAAAATCTTCCAAAGCTAGTTACAAAAATAAAATTGCCAAAGATTCCAAAGACAACCACAAAGCATTCTATAACTATGTCAAGAATCTAAATGGCAATGCTCAGATCTGCTCTGAGCTAAAACAGAATGGCATTAAATATACTGATCCCAAGGATATTGCCAATATCCTGGCAGATCGATTCAGTGCCAACTTCACCCCCCTCTCACCCCCTAAATGGCCTATCTCAATACAGGAAGATTGCCAAATTCCAGTAATAATGGCCACACAGGTACAAAACGCACTCTCTAAAGCCAAGAATACAGCATCCATGGGACCAGATGACATCCCGGGCTGTGTACTACATGAACTACAATATCAACTGGCACCTCACCTAAGTGTCATGTTTAATCATAGCCTCACCTCAGGTTTCATGCCCACTGAGTGGCGCAGAGCTACAGTTATCCCAATCCACAAGGGGGGATCCACCTTGGATCCCGGAAACTACCGTCCCATCAGTCTGACAAGCCTTATCTGCAAGGCCATGGAGCGTATTATCATGGAACTTATAAACAAAGACATTGGCAACCTTCAAACACTGGACCCCCCCCCCCCCCAGTTTGGGTTTGTGAAGGGCCGATTTTGAACCTGATTGACTTCTTTGAATCAGTCTCCAGAGCCATGGACAAGGGTAAGGTGGTCCACACAGCCTATCTAGACCTTGCCAAGGCCTTTGACACCATCCCCCACTCTGGAATCATAGATAAACTTACTAAGTTGGGCATTAATCCCTATGTCACCCAATGGGTTGCTAAATGGCTTACTGATAGAACCCACACTGTAAAAGTAGCTGACTCCAAATCCAGCTCCAGACAAGTGACAAGTGGAGTACCTCAGGATTCAGTCCTGGGGCAGCTCTTGTTTGGCATCTACTTCTCTGAAGTACAGGTCAACACTAAGGGACTCTGGCTAACAAAGTTTGCAGATGACTGCAAACTGGGAGCCATTATTGAATCCCCAAATGATGTGGATACTCTACAAAAGGGCCTTACAGAAACAGATGCTTGGTGCCAGAGCCATGGGCTCAAGCTCAATGCCAAGAAATGTATTGTTATCCCCTTTGGGAAAAAACATGTATCCATGAATTACCATATAGGTGGCAGTACACTAAACACAGAAAGTGTGATAAGAGACTTAGGGACACAGGTGGACAGTGGTCTCACCTTCGATGACCACATCACCACAACAATCAGGAAATCCTTCTATGTGGCACACCTCATCATGAAGGGCTTTTCATCTAGAAAAATGAGGTCATTGTCCCATTGTACTCATCCCTCATTAGACCCATTATAGAATACAACGCCCCATTTGGTATGTACCTCTCAAGACATCTGCAACAACTGGAAAGGCCTCAGAAATACCTCACTAAAAGAATCACAGGCCTAAAGCAGATGCCCTACGCTGACTGCCTTAAAAAGTTCCAGCTATACTCTGTCGCATATCGTCTATTCAGAGGCGATCTCTACTTAACATACAAGGCCATGTCAAACCCAGAGCTGTTGGACATGCTACACTGAAAGAAATCCCAATCCCTCAGAGCTACACGCTCCAGGGATCTAAACCTTGTCATCACAATAAACAAAACATGCTGGAGGGATAGGTTCCTGACCCAGAGACTCCCCAGACTCTGGAATAGATTGCCCATACATGTAAAGCAGAGTGCCTCTTTGGACCTCTTCAAGAGGAACCTTGACGATTGGATGGGAGAAAGGAAATTCACCCCAGGGATCACGTCAGTCACCCTGCTAGACAGGGGTCCAGGAAAGTAAATAATGTGGGAAGAAACAGCCAGGGAATTGTTATGGCTAGGCTTGTATAGGCCCTAGGGCTGATAGCCTACTACCAACCTATGAACCTATGAACATCTAGCTGTCGACTGCTGAAGGTAGTGTGAGTATTGCAGTCAGCAGATGGAGAAAGCTGTGGTAGTCACAGACATCATATCCCTCAAAGGACATATGTTGCAACAACCCTGTAACAACAGTGAATGTATGTGGTCATCACAGCAGCATGTCAATATTGGTCCTGTGTATGTGCTCCCAGCCACATGTCTGTCAACCTTTGTACATATGTCGTGCATGAAGTGGTGCATATATGCTGTACACCATTCTTTGTGGCATCTTATCTTAGAACAAGCCACAGATATATCTGACTGCTACACATGTTATGTACAGTAGGGGTTACATTACATTACCTGCACATTCTGAGGATGTTCGTACAGTACCTAGGTCTGTGCACCTATGGTGAATGTCGACAGTGTATAGTGTTGATATGTACCTTAGCCTGTGTACAGACTGTGGTAGATGACATTGTTCAAGTTCCCCTACTTGCAGATGTTACATGCTGCCCCACTGTATGGTACTATAGTGGCATACATGTTTGTAGGGCCATAAATACACGTGTCCCATACCACAGACACCCACCAGACCAAACTGTGTAGCAGGCCAGTATATGTAGGGAAGTCTGTGAGTGGCACATATGAGGATGGTGTCGAAGACATAGTCCATATACTGTCATACCATGCTAGCTAACCATATGTGGCCATGGCTGTGTTCACAGTGGTTGTGGATATGCACTGTCACACAGGTGTATGCTACCCTGTGCTGTGTCATGCCAGTAGAGCCTGCTGTATATGCAGGTACATGTGCATTCCCCCTTGGGAGGTGTAGGCCAGTGTTGAGCCAGTCTGCTTGCAGCCTGTACAGCACATTGTGACATGCCTAGCAGCTGAGTATAGATACCCAGTTGTATTTCATGCGCAGATACTAGCCAGATGTTCCACTGCCGGGCCTCCCCTAACAGTCATGTATGTCAGACAGGGCAGTGGGATGCAGTGCGGATGTATGTCAATACCTATTGTGTAGTACGTGGCCATGGCACCCCTGTGCCAGCAGTCATACCATTACAGGCCAGGCAGGGGTGTGTGAATGCATCACCTATGGTGGACATTATATACCTGTCGTGTTATACCCATCTACATGGCCATCCACATCCATATTGTGAGGCATGGTACACATGTGTAGCACTAAGGGCATATGTGTATACCTCTGGAATGTACAGACTGTGTCAGACCCCACATATACTGGCCAATATCACTGCTGTAGTCCAAGTCCACAGAGGCATTACATGCTAGCAGCAGTACTGTACACTGATGTCCTTTGGATATTGTTCAGTAACCAATGGCACATATGTTATAAGCTGATGTGACCTGCCACACACACCATGTCTGTTAATACAATCCCAATGACAGCAGCAATAGCCTACTAGTATACCTGCTAAAGATACCTGACATCCCCTGCAACTATGACATTGGGAACATACGGGCTGGGGTGCCTACACTTCATGTCCAGGAACTATGGTGTGAATTGTACATTTACATATCCAGATAGCCAGATATATGAATACACATGTGTACTACACCAATTTAACACTGTCATGGCAACCACCCACTATTGATTCCCACATCATGTGTGCGTTGTCCCATTACATCCCCTGTGTGATGGGCATCCATCCCATGTGTGAGTAGCAGTGCTACCAACAGCATGTAGCAATACCCCATACAGGAGAAGCAGCAGAATCAGGGCAGCCAGATATTCATCGGAAGATCAGGACATACAGACAGACTGCGAGTGGAGTTGTGTTATGTATTGTACAGTACTGGTGTTACAGGGTGTGGGTATACATACTAGTTTGCCATGGAATGCAGTCCATCTGCATAGCACACAATTGTGGGCCTACCCTCATGGTGGCTGGAGATGTGTCTATCATGGCTTGTCTGTCCACCACACAGGTCTTGTGTCAGATAATACACTGGCAGTGTGTGCTGCATGTTGCCGGTACATGGCTACATCCATGGCCGTCCATACCAACAATTCCCTGACTAAGGGTATGTTACAAACTATCCTGTAACACCTGCACCTTGCATAGTGTATGGCAATAGTTGTCCACATATGTGCCTGTATTCCAGCCTCTATCCATCACCTACATACCAAGCTGTGCACATATGTCATGTTGTTGGTGGTTGATCCATAGTGGGCTGGTAGTATAACACACTGTCATGTCTGCCATCAGTTCATTGCCGTTGTAACCCCCACACATATGGTGGGGCTGGGGCCATATATGTGTGGGTGCCACCTACACAATACATGTGTGCCCTCATGCACTGCAGAGGCCAGTGCATGTAACAGTGGTATATGGCCTTGTATAATTGAGTCCAGGGGGGAGCACAAGAAAAGACCTAGGATGCTACAAAATGTGGGGTTATCAGGGCTTAGCTACCTTAAGTTATCTGGATGTACAGTACCACATACTTCACCTATATACACATTACTGTCATGGATCTTGGTACTGCAGGACTACTGCCCCCTGCCATACAAACTGCTCTGTGTGTCGGTGTGCATGTGATAGTATCAGTTATGCCAAGTTATGTAGCAGTTACAACCCATGTGGTCATAAGACGTCCATACCACCTACTGTGTTTGTACAGTGTGTAGATAGAGGCTGCTGAACTACATACCTGGAGTACATACTGTTGATTGATAGGTATCCTGTGGCCCAGTGTGTCTTTCCTATTTTACACTGTGAATGGCTTGGCCTGGATAGCAACAGCTGTGAACCTTTCCAATGTACTGTATGAGTGTAACCGGTCTACTGTAGCATCACTCCGTTGATATAGTTGTCAGTGTCTGAACAGCTATATGGCATGGCATGTAAAACTGTAATAGTACGCAATGACAGGTTACCATGTCAGCAAACCTGTGGGTGTTGTTTTGCCTATGATCTCTCTGTGGGTGTATGTTACAGGCAATGATTGTCATTTGTATGGGTGGCACATACAGTGTCCAATCATTCAAGAGTCAACTGTAGGCATAGTGGCTGTTCCATATTGTGTGCACCTATTGCTTATATTTTGTACTGTACATATAACTGCATGTGTATGTGTAGTCACATGTATATGTACACAGACACACACACACACACACACACACACACACACATATATATATATATATATATATATATATAAAATCATGTATATGCATACCTGTATCTGCATATCTGTGTCTGTGTATCTGAAGCCTGGTAATATTGATGGCATCCACATAATACATTCCCAATGGGAGCCAGAACATACTGCATGATATGTTACCAAAACAGCCTGACATCATACAGGTGGGATATAGTACAGGTAACATCATGTGTCCATGTTGCCACTAGCCCTGGTTATGGGATCACCAACACTTGGAAGTGTATTGCAGGGCAGATGTGTTTGGCTGGGGAGGATACCTATTCGTACGACCCATATAGTGTGTGGTGCCTCTCAATCCCTTTAACGTAACATGTAGCCTGTTACACTTCACTCCTTACAGCTACATGTGCCTTGCAGTACCAGCACAACAGTGTTGCACCAATGGGTCGGTAGGCATGGGAATCCCATTGAGGTCTGCCACCTGTGTGTATATATGTGCATGTGTGCATATCTGTAGGGTACACCTGTCCGAGTCCACATACACCTATTACAATACACATTGCCACACAGTAGTACGGATAATGTTGTTGTCACCCATAGGTGTGGCAATGCAATTCAACACCCTACTATGCCTGTGGAGTGTGCATCACATGCATATCCCTGTGGTACCACTGTTGTGATATGCAATGGGTTGTTTTTGCGTCATGGCCACTGTGTGATAGTTGGTATGTCAGAGTATCTAGATGGGTTCTAGTGTGTACAATACCCAGAGGGGTATGTGGGTGCTGTGTACACTGCCTTCACAACATGGTACACCTGGTATATGGCCCACATACCACTCTCAAGTGGCCAATGTCAAAATCACCCATACAGGTAACAGAACACAGGATATGGCCCAGTTACACATGTGCTGTGTGCAGCCTACCTGTAACACATTAGACTCATGGACTAGTTAGTTATCAACTATACAATCAGGTCTCTAAGATATGTGTCTACCTGTTATGTGTCGGTCAATGTGTATAGGATGGTATGACACACTACGTATTCACCATATACATACATTACATCCCCCATTACCTTATTGTACGTGTCTGTGGATGGTCTGCATGTACCATGTGACCTGGTACACACCTCACCCTACAGATGGTGCTGTGTGTGTAATGACCGCCACACAGTTCAGTAGCACTACATACCCAGGTTGGGGTCTAGACACAGTGTCGCCAAGTCAGAATGTGTGTGTTTGTGGATGGGTTGACATAAGGGTGCAGATCATACCTATACCAACAGGCCACCAGTCACATATGCACGGCCAATAGCTGTTATACATACCTGTAGCATGTGTGCAACTGTACACCACATATGTCACGGCCATGGTGTCACCACACTGAGATACCCATGTGGAATATGATTGTGGACCATCCTCCTGCTGACACATGTATGCCTAAAGCACAAATGGATGACAGTATGGGGATATCAACTGGTGCACTGGGATGCATCCTAGCTACATGGCTACACTACCTGACAGATATGCGGTACACATAACCCCTGATTCTACACTGCAGTATATTGCAGCACTCTATCACAGTCACTATGTGCATCAGAATCATGCTAGCCTGTCCCTGCAAAGGTGTTAGGGTTAGCAAGGATGTGGCACAGGTATCATCATATGCACAGGGTGCATGAATGTCACCCTAGCTGCATGGCTGCACTACCTGACATGTATGCAGTACACATTACCCCTAACTACATTCTACACTGTGGTACATTGCGACACCCCATTACAGTCACTGTGAGCATAAGAACCATGTTAGCCTATCCCTGCATCGATGTTATGGATGACAGGGATGTGGCACAGGTATCATCATATGCACCGGGTGTGTTGCAGGTGTGCCAGAGGCCAAGGGTGGTTCAAACATGTGTCACCATGTGTGTGGGTGAGGGGTGTGGTTCCTTGATTGGGGCGTAATGATGTGGTGTGTGCTAGTATGGGGATGTCCTAGGTTTGGTTGCATAGTTTGTGGGTATGCATGCACACAATTCTGCCATGTGGCTGCCCCACACAGGTAAAGTTGGACAGCTGAAGATCATAACTGGCAGGGTGTGCAGTTCAGTGCCTCCAGCCACGGACATGCTGACTGTGCCTGCCAGGAGTTCCATGGGCACATACAGGTACAGACCTTGAGGTGCTACTCTCCCCTGATGATGACATATGTCCACTGGAACCATGTCCTGCCTGGGCCTGGCCAAGGCCACATGCACGTGGCCTGCTGTGGTGTGGTGTGGACAGCGGCCCCTGTGATGTGCTGGGGCTGGTACTGCCACTATGGGAGTGGCTGTGCATCCTGGCACATCCACGTTGACTGCCAGCTGCTGGTGTCTCTGGCCTACATCCATGCAGGCAACGCACCACTGCCACCACACATTCTAGCACAGACATACCACGGTCGAGGAGGCCAACCATCTCACCTCACCATCTATCCATGATCTCAGTATATTCACGGAAGGCAAAAGTGAGTTCATGGAGGTTGCCACTTACAGCTGCGAAAGCAGACCTCTGCAGCCTCATGATCTGTCTGGAGTGCATTTCCATACGTGCCTGTGCCTCCATTACAGCCTGAAACATGCACCTGATGGTACCAGTTGTGGCGCCTCTGCCAGGGGCAGGATGACCTGCGGTCCTCCCATGAGCACCACGGTACATCTGCTGATGTGGTGGCCTTGTGGACATCCAGCTATGCTTTCTGTGACCCGACACAGTTGGCATGGACACCACACTTTCCTGGCCATTGCCACCAAGGATCAACTGTCCCTCTGCTATGGCCACATGTGATGGGATTTGTAGGGGCACTGTAAATGTGTGCGGGCTTGAGGTGGCTTGGAGGGTGATGACACATGGTGCAGTGTCGGCCACTGACAACCCCACCTGTGCCTCACCTGTACCTTCATCATCATCGGTGTCTCTAGGGACACCTACCTCAGAATGTGAACAGGAGGGACCCTGACCCACCTCGCCACCTGTGGGGGAAAAATATACACATTCAGACATGTACAGCAGTCCATAACAGTACACACACTCACACACACTCACACTGACAGCCACCTTACAACCTCGCCTTCCCTGTGTTTGCAGACAGTCCCACAGTCAGTTACATATGTTCCCCTTCCTGCATGGCACTTGCTAATACACACGCATCACTGCAGCCCATTAACATATCATCCTTCCTCATGCCTACACGTGTGGTTACCACACCTGACCTGTTACTCCATCACCTCCCTGACCTGGGTGGAGTAGGTTGTACATGGCCTCACAGCTGTCACTCTGTATTACCCTGTGTATGGGCAGTAATGATGTATGAGGCTCCTATATGGTTGGGGCTGCTACATTCACTACATATGTCACTCACCAGAGCCTCATACTACAGTTTTGCTCAGTCCATGCCACATCTGTTGCACAAGCGACCCATAATGTGGACGACAGTACTACCTGGATACACTCACTGATGTGCTGTGGTAATTCCCCATTGCATTTGTAGTACTGCATATGTGGGTAGCCGGTTACCTATCTGCTGCTGGCAATATGATGTGTATGTCTGGTATGTCCTGCACCTTCCAATGCATGATCCATGCTATAGCCCTTGTTATGCTATCAGCTGTCCTGTGTTCACATACCTGACAGGTTGTCCTGGTGTCCCATGTCTCACTCCATATACGGCACAATCGCAAAGGGAAGTACCGCCATGTGGTCAACCCCACTATCGCCTGTGCATACATGGACACACACACACACACACACACACACACACACACACACACACACACACACACACCTGACATGCATCATCCACACTCCACTAGATTGCACCTATGGACACAACTGAGTCACACACACTCCTACATGTGGGGCATATACATAGCGGCAGTGTACATGTGCATGAGGCATGAGCTTTGTTGGTAGGTGATGGCCCCTCCCCGTGTTAACACTGCATCCATGTACAATATGTTACTGAGGCCTGTTCCACACCCTGCCTAATACTGTGCACCATACCTCACAGGTGTAAACACCAGTGATGCATCTGTAGTACTGTGTCAGTTATGTCAGCTCCACTGCTCACAGCCCCTGTGTATTGTAGCAACACATAGCTGGGATGATATGTGAACAGCTATCAGTTGTGGATGCCTGATGTCTGTGTTACAGATCACAACATTAGCAGTGCATGTATGACCAGTACATGACTATTACACTGACAACCAGTGATCCTTACCATGGCTGTGAGGGATGCCTTACACATGTCCCAGATCTTTGCATGGTTACAAGGTCTACACATGTGCACATCCCTTGGAGTGCACACACTGCTGTGACAAGTGCTGTGGGGTCAGGGTTACATCTGCAATGTTTACTTAACCTGCTTGTGTGCAGCTGCAGCCATGGTGGTGTTGAGTCACACATGTCCCTACTGTAGGCCGTGTGTCCTGCCACATGTCACATCCCTGTGGACACATTGCACATTGACAGGATGTTAGTTATCTTGCATGTGTCTGTTGTACCCTTCCAATACTCCAGCATGGTCTCTACTGTGATGCTATGCATTTCTCAGCAACAAAACGTGAATGTGTACAGCATGCAGTATGGGTAGGTGTGTTAGATGTGTGCATGGGGGATAGCCCATAGCTACTACATGCCCAGTTAATCATCATGCATGAACATGAACCATACTCACTGGCTACGGGCTGCTGTGGTTGTATCATGGAGAGAACTACATAGGAATGCGAGAAATCAGATGTCAGTGGCCACAGCTGTGGCATTCATAACAGGTGAGTGCAGCATTGCTTACATCAACAGTAGAATTACACAATATTACAGCTTCTACACAACTGTTTATTACTGCTACACAGCAGCAAAGTATATGACATCTCACTTCTGCGTGATGTACCTGTACAGCTGCAGATGCATACACATGAGTGGTGTACCGATGTGCCCTGGGGCCTTACCTGCAAGCTCCTCAGCTGGTGCATCATTGGCACCCACCTCCAAGATGTGCCCTGCCAGGTGTTGATGTTGTGGGCAGACAGGTGCCACTAGGCTGCTGAGAAGCTCCTCCTTACGGGTGAGGGGTGGATGGGTCGGTTGCCCCTCCTGTTGTGAGGTGGTCCCCACTTACAGCAGCTGCACTCTGACGTACATAGCAAAGCAGGTAGGTGCAATGATGCTGGACCTGCTCATAGCTGCAGATCTGCAGTCCGACATCACTGACCCTGTGGAGTAGCTCGTTCCATAGGGCGGTCCTCTCCTGCTGGTCATGGGCTATCCAGCCAAAAAGAAGTATGTAGTGCTGTACCAGGTGGTCAATGATGATAGCCATTTCTGCGGTGCTGTACATGGGAAGGTGACAATGTGATATGTTTCCCGGAAGACATAAAGATGGAAACAGGTATGATGCACCCATACAGCAGGGTTACCATTGTTCTTAATACACATATATGTCTCCACCACCATATCAGCTACAACAACACATTCACAGACTGCAATTGTTATGTCAGCTGCTTACCTACCATTGGGACATATGTCGTATTGTACCAAGCTTTGTGCTATGTGTATGTGCCATGCTTTGTGCTATGTGTTTGTAGCCATGCTCCCTGTAGAGACACTTATCTTTGCTGGCCTGTTACAGACTATTGCACCTGCATGCCATTGTCAGTGTCACTATATATATATATGTATGAATATACATCTATTTACATATATGTGTAGATATATGTTGTACGTTGTTGATATACTTATGTCTATATGAGTGTCTGTATCTGTACACATACACATCACAGTCTGTATTACACAGATTTGTGGAGTGCATACTGACATCCAGTCCGCATTCTGTAACCATCTTTCATTCACAGCTGCACTGTTCTGCCTTGCTGCAACACTGACAGGTGCCACATGTGAACACAGCCTAACATTAGGGTGGTAACTATGGTGTGAGATTGCTGGTACGCCTATTACACACCTATGGCATTTGTGCATGCAACATTACATATTCACATGACTGTCCTACAAGTGCTGTGCACTGACACACGTGTCTATCATGATGGCAGTACATCCACCAACAGCTATTCTCCTCACTAACATAACATACACAGATATTATGGCTGACATCTTTGTCATTCTTTGCTGATCTGCACAGTTGGCGGGTATGTCCCACTGCTTACAGGGACAGACAGTATTGTCCAGAGCAGTTGTTCAGTGGGACATCATTACAGGGACAACTACAGATGGCACATATCAAGCATTCTACAACATACATCCTATTAATCTATACCACATCCTACATTAAATTACATACAGTTGTGTTTTACATACATTTTAGTTTTTGAACAGATGTGACGCCTTCCCAGTTGTGGCCTGTAGTACTGTGTTCCCCACTGTGTAAGGACCGTGGTATACATATGTTTTCAATATCCTTTTTTCTTTGGATGGTTTCCTTTTCTCAGTCTCTCTCTCTCTCTCTCTCTCTCTCTCACACACACACACACTGTCCAGTTGAGCGAATGAATTGGTTTGAATGGATTACAGCATGGCTTTTGCAGGTGATGCACATGATCAGGTGATGGGCTCTGCACCAATCAGTGTGCAACAGTTGCTGACTGCGTGCAGCCTGCTGTGTAATCATTCTGTTAACCATCATCATGGCAACTCAGTACTATAAAATGCTTATTCGTGTGGGCATTGTCCCTTCACCTTTCCAGTGTGGAGGACACCCTTCCTGCATGTTGGCAGCAGTGTTACAGATGGCAGGTTGTGGTACCTACTACAGCGAGGCTTGCAGACACAGGGCAACTACACATTTTTAGGTTGTTCTAGACCTACAGACAGAGTAAGTGGTGTTGTTATGTGCTTTGTATATTGCTGGTCTTGCAGTGTTTGCGTGTACATAGTAGTTTAAGAAGGAATGCAGTCTGTCTGCATAGCTCTCAACAGTGGGCCTATCCACATGATGGCCAGTGGATTGCCTGTTTGCTTTTTCCTGTGCACCACACAGGGCTTGTCCTAGATATATCCCCGGCAATCTGTCTGTTGCATGCTATCAGTACATGGCTACTTCCAGTTCTGTTCTTGATGTGTTATTCCTGCATAAGGTATGCTGCATCGAATCCTGTAACACCAGCAAGCAATGTGCAGGGGGTGTAACTGCAATATTATGGGTATGGCCCTGTGTTCCTGCCTCCATCCTCCAAATATATGGCTGGCTTTGTCCTGCTGTTATACGGTTAGGGGTTGTTCGGTATTGGCCTATCATATACTGCTGGCATTCCTGCTATCATCCCAGTCATATCGTGGACACCCAAGACATTTGTTGGTCAGGGTATATACATGTGACAGATACATAGACATTATCACAGTTAATAATTGTCCCCCTAGGCCTTGCCTATGGGGTGTAACTGGCGGCTGCTGACCTACATCAGTTATTGCTTATTGTTATCTATCTTGATGGCAAATCCTTTGGCCACAGTAGTACAAATTGATGGCCTGTCCTGGACAGTATAGTATGTTATATATCCGCACTGTCTGCATCTACTTTTCTGTGTGGGCCTTGCATTCCTCATTGATTACATAAATGCCGATCTATGTGCTGTCGGTAATGGCATACATTATTGTAAAATACACCATTACAAGTTGCCTGTGTATACATATCTGTGTGTCATCTCATGTCCTATGAATGGTGAGTGGGCTATGAGTAGTTCCATACTTCTGTTCAAGTGTAAATGTCATTTAATAGGTTATACAGCAAAACAATTATGCCATACCGATTTCACACAGGAAATGGAATGTGCTGCAGTGGGATCCAAACCGAGAATGTGTGCGCAAAAGGCGGATGCTCTACCCACTACACTATTGCAGCTCTGCATAAGTTGCATATTCCTACATTAATGTCATACCCATGCTCCCTTTCCCCGGCCCCCGAGTTCCATGTATTCAGCATCCATCCATTCTGCAGTTGCTAGCCCTGCCATACCACACCTCCACACATTTCCCTCTCTTCACATCTCGGTATTCCTCCATATCACTGTCTCAATGCAACCTTCTGCAAGCTCTTCATCAGTTTAGTCCACATACATTCGAGCCTTCCCTTCATCCACCTCCGATACTGGTGGGAACATTATTGTGACCCATAACGTCTGGTGCGTCCCGGCAGTGACAGACCTGTTGCTGTGTCATGAGTACACTTTGCTGGTCTACACTGTTTCTCCCACTGGTAGCATCCTGCCAGGGTTTTCAGATGCAGTGGTTTGCTCAAACACGAGACCAGCCGCATCTCCTGCTTCTGTGGATGAAACATGCCCCCACAATGTGGCCCGTTTTCCATTCCTCTCTTCAGTATTATACGACACTGGTCTCACAGTATGCATGGTCAGGCACTGTTCATTGGTACTCATAGACTGCTCAGAATACTGTGACTGAGCACTGTGCACATGTTTGCTGGCATTAATTTACATACTTGCATACATTTCCTATACTGTTGACTGACTGTGCCGGATGATATGTTTGTGATTACAGCAGCTGATTGTATAACTACCATGTCTTTGTGGTAACTCACTTGGACTATAGTGTGCAGGTGGGGAGACCTGGGAGTGCTGATTATGTTATTACTGGCCACGATAAGGGCTGTGGGCTACAGCATGCCTAAGGCACTGTGGGGGAAGTGTAGGTGGGTATGCGCTGGTGTGCGCTAGGCTCGGACTTGCTGGCCTCCGGTTATGGCATCTTACACTGGGTTGGCCTCCACATTGCTTAACCAGTGTGGGAATTGCTTACCACCACCCACACAGGCATACTCCCGCTTGCTGCTGCATACCCCTTCGCTACTTCATGTACATGTTATTATACATGCTTACGTCAGGTGTACATGTCAGGTATGACTGTTCACGAAGGTCAGTGTAAGGTTAAGTGGAATTCCAGTTTAGCATTTCTGGTTAGGCTACACTCAGGTATTCGGGTTAGGTTTATGTATGCCATACCTGTGTTGTAGAGTAGATGTGAATAGTGGAGTTATAGGTGGGTAGGTGGAGGGGGGGACATTTTAACTGTATAGTAGGCCATTCGACTGATTGGTGGTGGTTTGCAGGGTGTTGGGATATGTATGCGAGACTTGACAGGAAGTGTCAGTGTCAGTAGTTGGTGTAGGGGTCTGGAGTGTTGGGGGTGGCGGACTTCACAAGGTGGTGATCCAAGTGTGCTTGGGTTTTCCCTTCATGTGTTTTTTACATGTGTAGTCTGGGACAGCTGCGGTAATACACCTGGTTTGGGGGTTCCAGATTCTGCCAATTTAGTTGTGTGGAGGGTGTCACCTACCTGTGACTGTGAACATCACTATGAATGCAACAAGGGTCGTTAGGTAAGTGGTGCTTCTGAGCCACACAGAGGGGCTGATAGTGGGGACATGTCCAGGGATGTGCATGATGGCTGAGGGGAAGGTCCACAGCTGGCCATTTCTTCTACAGCGACAGCTGTGTATATACCCTGCATTTGGGGGTAGGTCTGGACAGTCACACCCCTGGGTGGGGGTGAGGACAGCAACATAGCTCTCAACCAATCGGAGACAAATCTCAACAGATTCAAATCCTCAAATAATCAGGGAAATCAGGGACAATCTTTAAATATTTGTACTATTAGCTTGAAACATTTGCAGATTAAGAAACTGTGGTGTAATACAGATATTCTGATGTAAAACGTCTATAACTCTGGATTACTATCATTATTTATTAAGGGCGACTCACCACCTTTTCTTCAGCAGTCATCAGTTTTAAGAGGGATTAAGAGGGACAGACCTACAATCGGAGTCTATATCAGCGACGTTCCTGAAGATCTGGGACAGTTGAGAGGTCTGGACAGCAATCATACCTTGTGATGCCAATTCATTCAGCTTACATGTCTACAATGGGGTGTTGCAACCATGTGTTCTTTGGTGTCATTTAGTGGGTTTGCAACAACACATCTGGTTATACTGTCCTTTGCCATGTAAACTAGACTTTGCTGCAGTGGGACTCGTACTGGGCGTGTCTGCTTGTTAGGCGTCGGCTCTGCCCAATGCACACTATTGCTTACATCCCTGGGGTGGTCCACATAGAACCGCTCCAGCCAACACCTGCACAGCTAGGCCCATAATGTCATACCCATAATTCCCAGAATGAACTTCCTCTTCAGCAGTCTTCATTACTCCGGGAGCAGGTTGGGTCTAAACACACCACCAACTCTCCACTTCTCGGGAGCCATCACGTACATTGTCTCGCCCCATGGGTCATCAGGCATCCCCAGCCTTATAGTCCGGGAACATGATTGCCCTGCCATAGGTTATCCATGTAATGGCTGGAAGCCTGAATAGCCATTAAATTTTTGGCTTGTCCTGCAAGGGACATTCTTGTCTTTGTTTCAAGATTAGACTTGGTGGGTCTCTCCCACTGGTAGTATCCTGCCTGTAGCCTGGGAAGCAGTGGTTTCTTTACTTTTAATGTGTGTTTGTATGTTTCCCCTGGCTAGCTGGGGGGGGGGGGGTTGATGCTACGTGTTACACATTTTTTGATTGGGCCCCTCACACCCAGTGGCACGGCCTGTGAACACATGTAATTCTTAACTGCTGTATTATATCCTAGCTCTATATATGTGTATATTTACACACAAAATCTGCAGGTACACAGAGCCCAAAAACCAAATCCACGAAATGGTTTATTGAATGAAGAGCTTTTCGTTGACGTTAAGATGCCAACTTCATCAGATTCCAGATGGATATTTATATATATGTATATATATATATATATATATATATATATATATATATATATATATATATATATATATATATATATATATATATATATATATATACTGCAGGTGTCTGGCCAGGCTGTGCCATGATTGTGGTAAGTAAGGAGAATTCTACATGGTGTGGCTACTAACAGAGCTCAGTATTTTTACTTTTATCTTTAATATGAGTAAGATAGCCCACATTCTGGGCAGATATCATGTGGATACTTCACAGATTCAACTGAGCAATAACAGTAAAGTATAAAGCAGGATTGTGGTTTGATAACTAATCTGTGCAAATAACTGTAGTAGGGCTGTATTCACTGCATGTGTTTTCTAATGTCACTGCAGTCAGCTGTAAAACTGAAATAAATAAAGAATGCAAAAGTAATTGCCTGATAAATGTATTGCACAACCCACAGTATGGTTCAGGGCTGTCTTCAGGCCATTTTTTGCTTGGGTTAAAGGGAAGTCTCTCTGTTGATCAGTGGCAGTGAAAAACATTGAGCAGCCTGCCTGCCCCTGTGGGAGTGGTTACTGACTTGAAACTGTAGTTTTATTGGCCATTTTGGGTCAATTCCAAAACTCCTTCATCTTCCTCTCTTAAAACCTGGTTGCCTCGTGGTTTTGGCATCTTTTCAGGCTTGTTGGCTGTTGGTGAAGCACCCACCAAGAGGAGAAAACGCTGAGAGAAGAAAGGAGCCACTTTTGAGATTTTAAGTATTTTTCCTCTGTTTATTTGCTAAGTTTTTCTGCATAGCCGCCTATTTTGAGCATTTTCTGGCTTGTTAAACTTGATTTCTGCATTAGTAACTGTATTTAGAGCACAACCTATAGCTGTTTACTGAATTTCCTGTTTGCACTTATTTTTAAAATCGTTTTTTCTCAAAACTTGCATTTTATCTGTCTTTGGCCTAGCACTCTTGTGTGGGGTCATTTACTGCACTGTTATAACTTGTTGATACTTGTGAACCTCTGCTATCTCTCAAAAACAAAAAAACAAAAAAAAATCTTGCTTTTTTCCAACTTTTCTGAGATTTAAAAAAGTTCAGTTACAGGCTTGCTGTTCTTGAACTGTTTGTAAGTTTCTGTGAGGCCATTTTTGCTTGGGCTAAAGGGAAGTCTCTCTCTGTAGATCAGTGGCAGTGAAAAACATTGAGTAGCCTGCCTGCCCCTGTGGGAGTGGTTACTGACTTGAAACTGTAGTTTTATTGGCCATTTTGGGTCAATTCCAAAACTCCTTCATCTTCCTCTCTTAAAACTCTCTTTTGCACGGTTTTGCACGTTTTTGTGCATAGCGCAACAGCGGGCAGCGCCGCCTAATTGGGTTTAAACTATTCCTGGCTCCACAAAGTCTGCTCTTCACTTTTTCCCTTAGAACTGCTCTATCTCTCAATTTAAACACCATATTCTCATTCTAAGGCCCTTCACTGGTCCAATCAAGTAATCCTACAAGTTAGCACTATTAAACCATAAGCACTACTTACTCTTATACTCTATGATTACCCTGTCCTCTATTGGTCTGTCTTAAATTCAGTTTCCCTATATTACTCTAGCATGTCCAAAGGTCAGTCAATGGTTTCCTCTCCAGTCCAGCTGGTGAATCTGGGAATTTTGAGGCAATGTTACAACTGTCTCATGTACACGGACAACCCTCTCCTCCTCCAAACAGGTTCAAATATATGTGAGAGATGCAACTATTTAGCCAAAATGGAGGCTGAGCTCTCTCATCTCAAAACTGGTGTAACCAGTCAGGAGGAGAAGGTAACCTCACACAACACAATTCCAGTATCATATAGTCCCACCACATCAGCGAACCAAACACATAAATACACAAAAACATACTCGGAGGCTCTAAATAAAAATCTACCTAAGCAACAGAGACCTCCAAAGCAGACATCCAAGCAAACGCTACCTCAAAACAAAACACACACAACACATAACCCACAAAGTCAGTGTGCCAAGCAGCCACAGCCCTTAAGGCTGAATAACACACCTGATACTCTTTTTATAGGTGACCCTATTGTCAGACACACTGATGTCCCGCTCACCAGGCTGAATAAAGAGAAGGTCACGGTGAGCTGCCTGTCGGGTGCTAGGATCCTCCACATAACGCAAGCACTCAGGTCACTCCAAAGCAAATACAAATATGACTCAGTCATTTTACATGCTGGTGTGAATGACCTGAGACATACCTCCCTGGACTACATGAAAAGAGACATAGAGGAGCTCTCTGATCATGTAGCCCAGGCTGGCATGACCCTGACCTTGAGCAGCATCTTACCCTCACCTAGAATGATGCCACAGTACAAAGACAAAATGATCGATTTTAACAATTGGCTAAAATGTTGGTGTCATTCAATGGGGATCCAGTGTCTGTCAGCCTGGGATGACATGCTCGACAAGCCACGTTGCTTCGCTAGGGACGGCTTGCACCTGTCACCACTGGGCTTTCGGATATTGGCAAAGGCTCTTGCCACCCCCATAGTGCCTTTTTTAGGCAAGGCTCAAAAGTCAAACCCACCCCCATAGACAGCACAAGGAACAAAAAACTAAGGGTAATGCTGCTAAACGCTAGAAGTCTTAACCTTAAGATGCACGCACTCAAAGCTCTCCTCAGTATGGAGAACATCGATATCTGTGCAGTGACAGGAACCTGGTTCAAGGCTCCAGAGAGCACCCCAGCACTACCAGGCTATACCTCATATCATGCTTTTCGGCCCCAAAACCCAGACCGAACCACAAAAGGAGGGGGAGTTTCCATATTTATCAAGGATATCCGCACCTCCAGGTTAGTGGCATTGCACGAAGTATCGGAGACCATTCATGTGCAACTAACAGTGGGCAAGACTGCTTTTCAGTTTATAGTATCCTACAGACCACCCTCTCAAAGTCAGGAATCCCACTCAGCTTTCCTGAAAACATTGGAGAACATGAAGATCTCTCCGAACACCATTATATTGGGTGACTTCAACTACCCAAACATTGACTGGGAGCACTACTCAAGCCCCAGCACCTTAGCCCAAAGGTTCCTGGAAATTATAAACTCAAATGCTATGGAACAACTAGTCACCACTCCCACAAGAGGGGACAACATACTAGACCTGATCATTACCAACATGGGGACTCTATGCTCCACACCAGAAGTATATCCCTCATTGGTAAGATCAGACCATAAATTAATTTCACTGGATGTCCACATCCCGACCCCACCCCCAGTCCAGAAAACCACAGTGAAAAACTTCTCAAAAGCAAACTTCTCACTTCTCAAAACCGAAGTGGAAGCCTTCAAGGCCCCAGGGCCAGTGGAAACTACGGCCCAAACTGCAGAATCCTATATAAACGCATTCTACGGACATCTCCAGGAATGTATGGATCATGCTATCCCAAACAAAACCAAGACCCAATCATCCAAAGGCAGGCATCCAGTCTGATGGACCTCTGCCATAAATAAACTGTACAAGAGAAGGAAGAAGCTATTACATGATAGAGCAAAATCCCTAATAGGGAAGGCATCTCTGATCAGTACTAGCAAAAAATTACGATTCCTCATAAAATCCTCCAAGGCCAGCTTCAAGAGAAAAATTGCACAGGACACCAAAGACAATCATAAGGCTTTTTTCAGTTATGTTAGAAACCTGGGATGCAACTCCCAGACTTGTTCTGAGTTATCCTGGCAGACAGGTTCAGTGCAAACTCCCCCCCCCCCCCAAAAAGAGCAAGTATCTATCCCGGCAGAGGGCTGCCTCCCAAACATCTCAGATGCTCAGGTGAAGGCTGCCCTCTCCAAAGCAAAAAACACTGCTTCCATGGGACCAGATGGCATCCCAGGTTGCATCCTACATGAACTACAAGAGAAACTAATCCCTCAAATAAAACAGCTATACAATCTCAGCCTCACTACAGGATATGTGCCCACAGAATGGCATACAGCAACAGTGGTCCCACTCCACAAAGGTGCAGCCTCTACGGACCCTGGAAACTATTGCCCCATAAGCCTGACTAGCTTAGTCTGCAAGGCTATGGAGAGGATCATCATGGAGCTCATAAACAAAGACATTGGGGACCTACAGACACTAGATCCTACTCAGTTTGGCTTTGTCAAGGGCAGATCCTGCCTTTTGAACCTGGTTGACTTCTTCAAAACAGTCACCAAAGCCATAGATGAAGGGAAGGTTGTCCACACAGCCTATCTGGACCTTGCAAAGGCATTTGACGCAATACCCCACTCGGGCATCATAGATAAGCTATCCAGCTTAAATATAAACCCCTATGTCACAAGATGGGTCGCAAACTGGCTCAAAGACAGAACCCACAGAGTGAGAGTTGCTGGAGCCATGTCAGACTCGAAACCGGTCACAAGTGGCATCCCACAGGGTTCTGTCCTGGGACCACTCTTGTTCGGTATATACTTTTCCGAGGTACAGGCAAACGTGGGAGGACTATGGCTCACCAAGTTCGAGCGACTGCAAGCTGGGTGCCATAATCAACCCTCCAGCTGACACAAACATCCTTCAAAAAGGTCTCACAGAGACAGATAACTGGTGCCAGCACCATGGTTTAAAGCTAAATGCCAAAAAATGTATAGTCATACCCTTTGGCAAAAACAATGTGCCCACAAATTACCACATAGGCGGAAACCCATTAAGTACAGAGAAAGTTATTAAGGACCTGGGGACCCAAGTTGATAGCAATCTCTCCTTTGAAAACCACATTGCCAAAGTGGTTAGAAAGACCTTCTACATAGCCCACCTCATCACGAAGGGTTTCACATCTAGATCAAGAGAGGTAATCGTGCCCCTTTATTCATCCCTCATCAGGCCCATCATAGAATACAATGCCCCTTTTGGGATGTACCTTACCCGACACCTGCAGCAATTAGAAAGACCCCAAAAGTATCTCACCAAGAGAATCAAGGGTCTCAAACAGATGCCATATGCTGCTCAGTTAGAAAAACTCCAGCTCTACTCAGTTGCATAATGCCTACTTCGAGGCGATCTATGCCTGACATACAAAGCTATGTCAAATCCAGAATTAATGGACATGCTCCACCTCAGTAAATCTAAATCCCTTAGAGCCACACGCTCGAGGGACTTGAAACGCAGCACAGAAATAAATAGAACTTGCTGGAGGGACAGGTTCAAAACCCAGAGGCTTCCTTCGCTCTGGAATAGAATTTCATTTCATGTGAGGCAGAGCACCTCACTGAATCTCTTCAAGAAGAATCTCGATAGGTGGATGGGGGATCGTAGGTTTGTCCCAGGGATTACTCCCGTGTCACTATTAGACAGAGGCACAGTAAACTAAACCTTAAAAAGTGCACAGTATACTCAAATCAAGGGGTGGCGTAAGCCATACAGAATTGGGCTAGGCTTATAATTGCCCCAGGGCAGATAGCCTAGTATGAACCTATGAACCTATGAACATTCAGTCACATAACATTGTGTATTTCTCCCACTCCAGGAAGAAAGTATATGGGTAAGGTAGCCCACGTTCTGGCAGATATCATGTGTATACTTCACAGATTCTAAGGAGCAATAACAATAAAGTGTAAAGCAGGATTGTGGTTGATAAGTAATGTGTTTAAATAAGTGCAGTAGGGGTGTATTCATTGCAAGTCTGTTCTAATGTCACTGCAGTCAGTTGTTACATTATATGCACATATCCCCTGGAGTCACAGCATTTGGGGTCTACTCCCATGCCTGCCAACTAAGACATAATGGCTGCCTAGTTTACTTAATGTAGATTTTTTTAATGTAATGACAATAGCCCAATCTGTCTGGTCAGTGATTAGCAGATATATGATTACCTGGAATGCAATGTATTTGCAGATCCGTTTACAGAACACCTTGGTAGTTATGTACGTGCACATTATGTGAAACAGTTCCGTGTAGTTGTGTACCTGCATTTGTTAGTGCTTGGCCCTTACTGTCCCATGCCAACAGTTTGAGAGGTATGTTTGTGCTACATCATCTATAGAAGAATTTATGTCACTGTACTCACAACTGACACTGCACACCTGTAGAAGTATGTATTAGCAGTCTGTGTATTAATATCATCTGCAACTTCACTAATGGTATGTTTTTCTCTCTCTACCCACCCCTTATTTTCTTTAATTTATTAATGTTATTTATTGTTATAATTTAATATTAATATATTCTGTTAAACTAACTGTTATGTTGGCCTTATGGGTTATTTCATACTGGTTTGCTGTTAACATACTTACTGTTATGTTATTTATTGTTGTGTTCCACATAATATACCTAAATATGTATTTGGATTAATCAATATTATGTTCCATTATGTTAATACTAACATTGGTTTGGTTATTACTAATCTTAACTTATTGTTATAACTAATTTGCTACAGTGCGTCAAGGTAGGCCATTTCCAGATGATCCACCTACTTTGGCTCCTCAGACTATGGCACTGGGGCCCAGCAAGACTGAGCCACAGCCTGGTAGTACCCCATCTGCTGCCCCTGCACTACCTGTGTTATCAGGTAGTTCCACCCCACAGGCCGGGGGTGGGCCCCCCTCTGGGAGTGGTGGTGGAGGGTCTGTTTTTACTCATTATGAACTACCAGGATTGTGGCACAGGATAGTATTTAGTGGATCTGAATGCCACCTGTGCCAGATGGAGGGTATGCCCACCACCCTGGTGGGGCAGCCTCACCCCAGAGCCCAGCCTCCACTACTGCCACCCCAGGGCCAGTGAAGGAGAAGTGCTGACAGTCCCATGGGTGGGGAATTGACTTATGCTGCTACCTTGTGGAAGCACCTGAGACTGGGATTCCACAACACCCTCCTCATCCAAGGTGTTGTATTCACCCCCCTCTTGTGACACACACCACCCCTGTCTGTTGTCTTGTCTGTCTTGTCTGTCTGCAAATGCTTCCTCACCTTCCCAGCTTACCTCCCCCAAATGTACCTATGTCCCTTCCCTAACATTCCACTCTCACATTAAAAAAATGGGCACCTGCCCCCCCCCCCCAGAAAAAAATGATCGTCTCATACATGGCACTCCATTTCATGCATGTGTCAACCAGACACATGTAATTTGATCAAATTGGCTTGACAATGTAGTTATGTTGTCACCACCCCTCTCTGTGGGGGAGACCGTCCAAATTCATCTACATATTCTGTCAAAATGCATAGTTGTTGCTGATGAAGAAATGCATAGCTATGGTTCTTACCTACATCTTTCCTGCACAACCCTACCTGCCTTTCACTACATTTTTCTCCTTACTTACACCCCCATTTTACCATTGTCCTATCTCCCCATTTTTGTTTTCTTTAAAGATTTTTTGCATGATGCTGCACATTGCGCAGTGTTGCTAAGCTCAGCTAAATGGAGCTATATTGATGTATGTGTTTTAAATAATAATAAACTTATACAAAATAAACACCTGCCCCCAATTTCAAACCCAAGACTATTTTACCTGCAGACCACTGCATTAACCTACCATGCCACACAGCAGTTAATTAAAACAGGTGGTTTAAGCAAAACATAGTAATTGCAAGTTACCATCACTATTGGACATCCTGTGCAAACATCAACATGGTCAAGAGCCTACATGAAGGGGATATGTGGATGCGATTACTCCTTTCTGCTATTCAGTAACCCCACTTCATTTGCATACATATCCATGCTGACAGCCTGGAAACTACATGCTTCATAGTCCTATCATCATAGCAACATCAGCAATGCACCGTTATAGGGACCCCATGCAAGGTCCTATAATACATTTCTGTCACATAGTATAACATTTTTTTAAAATTTTCTATTAAGCATGTTTGCACACTACAACGTGTAGTGCAAACATGCTGAGATTATTAAAAAATTATTAATTTTACTTATTCCCTTAATCTTTCTGGCATACAGAATAATAGTTTTGCTCATTTGTGTATGTGGTATTACATTTTCAGGGGATTTATGTCCATATTTCTACAATTTTACACCCCGTTTGTCTGTCTAGACTCTTGTATGCAGAATATTTCCACATACACTATGGACACTGACATGGGGTTTGAACAGATGCCTTTCTGCTTGTTGGATCACTCTACCTGCCTCATTTGCACAAATGAGGCAATTTGCATGCCACCAAATTTTCCGTGTTTGCGCATGTATGCGTGCTGGTCAGCAGCACTTACTGAATCTTAATATGTTTGCGTCCATGTAAGCATCATGTTATGATGCCTACACACAAAAAAAATATGTGTAGGCTTTATTGAATCCCCCCAATATCTGTATGTAATACAGTCTACTCAATTATGGATGCATTAATATTATACTGAGTGAGTAATTAATGTCCAAAAATACATATGAGTAAAAGTGTTAAAGGAAGACAGTTATCTTACATTTTTGTGCTCACTACTTTAAGTCCCTGACTCCTTCTTTGAATTTCTTTTAAGGAGCACTTTCAATGCATCAGGTGTTTCACTCTGGTCTCCTGTCATTTATCTGGCATAGTGTGTGAAAAATGCTAAGATTTGCTGTTAGTCTGAACCTGAAAGTACCATAACTGCATGAGTTATACAGATATCACATTGGTCACATTGCTTCCTTCTTGTAGTTCCGCGGGCACATTGTTACTTCATGTAGTCTGTGGCTCTACATTTGTGGGCATGTGTTTACTTTTTTTTATAGGCAAATAATTCCATAAGCATTCTACTGTTTTTGGGAGGACATTGCAGACACCCAGCAATGACATGTTTAAGCTTTAGACATTTTCTCACTTTGTGGAGCATGGAGATGGTCTGCAGGTAACTTTTCTTTTTTGTACAGCTAGCCAACCTTCTTCCTATTGTTAACATTGGATTTACAGTAGGCAGGCTGATTGCTGTATATAATCAGTGTGCACATTTTTGCATAATAATTGCCTTCTGTTGTATAACCCTAAATATATCTGGGAGGCACATACGTTCTGTAGGGTATATTTTCATACCTCTCAACTGTACAAATTTCCACAGAATGTCCAGATTTTTGGCTCTATTTTTGTCCTGTTCCTCTATTTTCCTGGCAAATCACTGGGATGATTTCAGGATTGTAGTCACTAAATAATGACATACATTTGCGTTTCAGACTTCAAATATGTTAGAAAATGTATATTAAAACAAATCCTGTTACTCTAGCAACATTCTAAGTTTATAAGAGCAATATTTAAAATATGTCCCTATTTGTATCCCCATTTTGTCAAGCTTTGTACAGATTTTTTGCATTCAGAGGCTGAGAAGTATCCTTAGAGATTTAAATAGCATTTAAAGATAGACACCAGAGCAGTAGATATTTTGCTCATCTTACATGGAAGCAGTAGGTATTTTGCTTATCTCACATGGAATGGATCCCCATCAATACCTCAGGAACAACTGGCACTGAGAAGTTTAACACTTCCACACAGACACTAGTTTATGGCCATTGTCATGTTCTGAAAATGGAATTATATTCTGCATGTTGCAAAATATAAATTACTTCCTGCATTTCCTTACATTGTGAAGTACTATATTGGGTGAATGTTTGCATTTACGTGGTGATCTGTTTATGTTTACTTCTCAATAAGTTCATTGCCTACTGTGTCAGCTACACACTAGTTTTACATCCACCACTTTATATGCATTTTTTTTCTTTGACAGTCTATGTTTGTTCTGGTAATCTTTGTTTTTGTTTATATAGCCCCATCTATAAAATGGAAAGCATAGGTTACTAAGTGCCATCCAAAAAAGGATATATCTGGTAAATCCAGATCTGCTTATTAAATGCTAGTAAAAAATAACATGTTCTCTAAAAGTCTAATCAATATTCAGTAGTAAAGAAAACATTGTATCTAAAATCTTCCTGAAATGAAGATGTTAAAGAACTTGTGTTCCAATGTCGTTGTTTGCTTCTCCTTCGGGGAACATTTAATGCCCACATATAAACTTGTTAAGAAGTCGTGCAAATATAATAGTATGAATAGCAATTTACAACAAACAATTAAGGTTATGAGCTGCTAATAAGCTTTACCCTGTACTTGTAGGTTTGATTTACATCTGTCTCCATTTGCCTACTGTAAGCAAATCACTTAACTAGACACTGCTCCCAAGTCACCACTGAAATGAGACAATACTGACTGGGTATTCCTGTTTAATACATAAAATATTACATTTTTGCTGCACCTAAAAGCTATCAGGAAACTATTAACAGTAACTCAGATAATTAGATTATGTATTCAAGAGTATTAGCTTTAGTGTCTTTGTTTGTATGCTTTTCAGTTACAATTAGTAGTTTGCACAGCAGAGTGCATAGTTATCGGCTATACACAAGTGCACAGGTGTAGTTGTCAAACTTACAACCTCCTCACCTCCAAGAAGCTTGATTATTTAACTCAGTGTCGACATGTTCTAGCTCCCACATGTATATCAGGACTATTTTTGAAGGAAATTAATAACTGGTTTCTCCTGATAGTACTTGGAAACTTGTTTAATAATCTTTGACAGTGCTGTATGTTATCTGTCACTTTTTGTACTGCAAAAGTTTTTTCTTTCTTAAAGATTAAGTTCCACAACCTTGTGCTGACTGACTCAGCAGTGTGTGTTCCAGTGACATAGACTCTCAAATGGAACCGGATCAGACACATGAATTTATAAACCAGGCAAAGTTCACCTTTAAATAACAAAATAACCAGAATATAATGACAGTTCCTGAAACCCTTTTCAATATTATAGTACTTTTCTAGCAAGAAATTGTTGTACCTTTTAAAGTTTTTTTCATGTGACTTTTTCAAGGTTTTAAGGTTACAAAATAAAATATTGCATTCAAAAAGGTTTAGTTCAGTGAGTTATAGAGTGTACAATGATTTTTTTTTCTGAAGTGATAAAACATGATGTTTAGAATTAGAGATGATACAGAATATGCTGTACATGGAGCATGGTGATTACACTCCAATATCCAGAAAAAGACTAGTATAGTGCAAGACTTGATCCTAACAAATGTTAAGTATCCCCTGCTTAACTTGTTAATGTTAGGTCTCACACTAGGCAGACAAAGTTGCCAGCAGTGACCAGCAAACAACAGCAACAATTTGTTTCTCCCATGTGTCTGTGTTAATAACGGGTCCCTGACTTCCTCTTATAAACTTATTTTCTGCAGGATATAAAATTTAAAACTCAAATGCATGTCATTCTTTATTGACTTCAATCCTCCAAAAATGACAGATTTTATGAGGAACAGACCAAAAATATGAGACAAAAATCTGCACATGCTGTGAAAATCTGGACAGTTGACAGGCACAGAACGTGAGTGCAAATATAAGGGAGTGAGTTGCACTATATTTTTGGCAGCATTTGCTAAATTCTTTATGGCTTTGAAAGCGACAGCACACTTAGCTCTTTTTTCTGTAACCAATAGTAGAATGAACACATCAAGCTCCATGCACTACAAATAATTATGGTTAGGTCTCCAATCATGACTCTTCATTATCTATTCTTGACATTGATGTCAAGATTCACCTCCTGAACTTCAATCTCAATGCGAATTTCTTGACATCCATGTCTCGGTCACATAATAAGAAGGTTATAATCAGTGACCCCCTCATGATCCTCTATTTTCTGAATCTGGTAACAAGATGTTGGTCGGTGTGTAAACTGTTGCCTACCACTGTTCCTCAGTTTTATATGATAGCGACATTTTTTTGAGTTGGTCCTTTATTTTGTAATCATAACCCATTTCCCTTTTGCTAAGTCTCATGATGCTACATTTACTGATTTCAAAAGGTAACACCAATAGGACCGTATGATGTGTATATTTTTGGATACTGTTTTAGAAAATTTCAGTATCTTTTACTGAAGTATTTATGTTTTCCAGCTTGAAGTCATCAGTATTTTGTGTTTTTTAGTATAGCTGCTTATCCACATTCCATTTCTCACTTTTATATGTGAAAAAACAGGCCAGAAAGAAATGACTCCAGCATGAGCCCTGTGGGGAACCAGTGATAACGTTTTTTTAAGATATACAGATAACCCCACCAAGACTGACTTGTTTTGTCCTTTTGCTAAACCAGTGTTTTCCTGTTAAATTACATGTAAATTAACATTTAATGCTATTAACTTGTCAGTTATTCCCTTGTCTAGGATTCTGGTAAATGCCTTAGCAGGCACTGCCAGCCCTTCATCAGATGCTACTACCTTTTTAAGAACACTTGATACTCCGCATGATGGGTCTAAAATCATGTGGGTCTGATGTGCCCCTCTGTGAACTAGTGCTACTTTGACCTGTCAACGTAGCTTAAGGATGTGTCCCTATGCTCACTAAAATTTTAATATAAAAGATAGGGATGTCTTCAGGGTGCCCATGCAGCAAACCTCTAAGCTTTTTGTCAGGGCCCATGGAACTTGAGTTTGTATTTTACTCATGGAAGATATTATCATCTGTAATTATTTAAGGGATATCTCTCCTTGTCTCTAACATACTCTGACATGTTTCATTGCTTATTTTGAGCTCTGCATAAAATGCCTCATTGTTTACTGATGAAATGCTACATTCATAGTTTTTCTCATATAATTAAAGAGTACCTTACTGCTGTTCTCAACCTTTGAGACCAAACTAAGTTCATAGCTAGATCTTGAAAAATTCTAAAAGTAGATTTAATAAATTCTGTATGTTGATTTTATGACTAGAGTAATTTTTTGGAAGCTAAATAATACTTTTTTTCTTTGCATATCGTATTATTTTTTTTTTATTCCATGAAGGGACATTTTGTTGAATTTTCTGGTATATTTGTCTCTTACTGATACATGTTTATTAATGCAAAAGTTAATAATATCATAGAATACAATAGCAGTATCCTAGTCAAAATTATTTGGATCACTGAGATTAGTATCCCAGTCTGTTTTTAAAAGTATATCATTGTATCATATTTTCCATATGTAAAGTCTAAGTTGGGGGATTTGTTTATGAATGAAAGGGTTTGATTTTTCGGTTATGATAAAAACAGTGGTGTATTGATTAATATTTATTACAGAGGGCATAACCATTGGTGTGGAGTAAAAAGCTCCTATTTTTGTTGGTATGATATCATGCATTGCTCTAATATACTAGATTTACCCTCATAGTCTTCTCTTCATATAGTCCATATAATGGCTCCTACATCCTTTTTGTACAAATGTCCTCTCTCCTTCAACTCTGTCTCAATGAGGCCTCTCCTGCTCTTTAGCCCTTATAACTATTCATTTCCAATATGTCTTCCCCACAAATAACCCTTTTCTATTCCCACTTTTATCCTGTCTTCGATAAACAATCTTTTCCATCAACTCTTTAGGTCATCAACATCTGTAAATATTGTCTATAGAAAAAAGTGCACATAGTATGCTGTTATGAGGTGTATTACACAATTCTAGCATGTCTTCAAAGCTTCTGTAAACCTTATTTGATTCAATTAGTGTTCACACACAATCAAAATGCTTTGCTGTAATAATTTTTGTGTCACTTACTTTATATCTGTCTAAAACCTAATAGTTAGTCTTTTTCATACCATTTGTGTCCCAGGCTTTACCTGAAAATGATCCAGCTGGATCAGTGTTCTACCATGGCTAACAAATACAAAATAAATAAATATCTAAGATGTTTCCATCCTCATTTGATTACATATCATTTGTTCCAAGATGTTTTGATTAACATAATGAATTAGTATTTAGGAATATTTATCTGTTGTTTTCTCCTGAAGCAATAGCGGTGATTTATGCCCTGAGAAGAGTTTCTGTTGCACTTACATATGAACAAGAATCAAAGAACATGGCAGCAACAGGAGTCACACTGAAACAAACTGAGCCAAATGACTGTGTAAATAGCATGGCAACAGTCAAGAAACAGGACAGATTAAGGACATGTATAGATCCTCAAGACCTGGATAAGTGAATTAAAAAGAAACAGTGTATACTTCAAACAAATGAAGATGGAGTAGTAACATTCGTTTGAAGTAAAGTTCTTCTCTCTATTTGATAATTACCAGTAGTCCTGGAAAACTGAACTAGTTTCAATGCGTCCACATTTATTACAACTCATGGCATGCACTAGCTTCTGAGGATACAATCAGGAATCTCTTCATCTCCAGACATATTCCAGACAACTGTTGCAAATGAAATTTAATGGCTAGAAGATGTGCCCTGGGATTCATTACCAATCATGTAGGTGCCGCGTTATGCCTGCTCAATGTAAGCATGTTAGTTCGACGAGTATCAGCACTAATAAAATATGTCTGCTGCACATCATGCCTACATGTTTGCAAGCACCTTTTCATGGCCAGCAATAGTGTTCACGGCCATAGGAAGGTGCTTGCAAGCATGAGCACAGAATGTAAATGAAATGGCTTGCATAAAGGCAATACACAGATTCAAGCACACGCTGTAGCCTAGGCATACTAAGGGCAAATACAGACAGAGAATACAGAATGTTGGAAGTGAAATGTTGGAATTTTTACACTATATTGTGTTATAATGAATAAGTAATGTTGAAATGGGAATTTTTAAAGTGTACTCACATACTCACATCCTGCATGCAATTGTGGTGAAAGTGTATGAAAAGCATTTCTGACATAAATCCTGCAAAACTGATATAATAATTAATGTCAATGGCAATCTCGCAGTTATGCACATAAATAAAATTGGACATACTAGTAAAGGATGTGATAGGGATGTAAAGCTGCAATGTAACAAAGCGAAGTGAAAATGTGATATACATGTTAATAAAATGCTAACCAGAGATAAAAGTTATTAAGGGCAGAAAATACTTTAAAGGATGAATGCAGAGAATATAGTTATTGAATATGAAATGTACATACAGGGAATTTATGTATGTAAACTGACAGCACTGCTGTATTATCCAACTCAACATATACACAGAAACAAGAGGTCCTTACAGCTATAAGGTCAGTTAAATCAGAAATGGGCATGTTTTTTGCAAAGAAATGACAGTGGCACCAATAGGAAAGGTTTTCATCACCTACAAACACGTAATAGACAGGCAAGTGTAGTATGGTTATTTAAATCATAAATGCTAACTTAATAACAAACAGCATACATAAGTGATAAATGACAAAACAGAGAGGATGATATGTCAGGAGTCCAGTTTTGCCATAGCTGATTTGCAAATATGCCTGACATAGTAATACTGAGCATGCTCACATAGAATTACAGGGAGCAGTAACATAACAACAACAGCAGCAATACAATAAAAAGCTTTGTAACACAGGATCACAGTTTCTGATGGTCTGTCAGCATATCATACAGTAAGAAATGTTTATGGAATCACTTATCTACCATTAGGCTGTATAGTGTGTTGAAAACAATTGTAGTAGTAAAGAAGTGTCTAGATGAAGATGTGCAACATACAGTATAATTATCTCGGGAACAGGTAATGCATATGAGCAAAGAATGACATAAGAAAAATTTGTATCTTATCGTTTTTGAACACATGCCAGAACAGATATCAGACAGACACATAATCATCGTAGCCACAGAAATACACATATCTGTCATATAATGAAGAACACCCTTGAAAATCTTACAGCACTTTCCTACCGTATCGTGTGTACGGATGATGTACCTGGTAGGAAAATACCTGAAAAAGATGGCCCTTTGAGTGTGCCATGAATATCATCTGTGTGTAAGCCACTATTTTTATCTGACACACAAATGTCACCAGATTCAACCCCCTGTCTATTATACTAGGTGGTGTACAGACCTATGTATTTATTGACTGCATTTACCACATCAGATAGCAATGGAAGTCATCACAAATAACTGAATTGAATGTGTTCATTAAGACAGGAGGTATGAATATAATATGAACAATCAGATCTGTTCAAAATGCTGGAAAGCAGCTCCATACGTTACTGCCCACACAACAGTTAGCATTACAATATGACTGCTTCTTTGACAAGGAAGCTGTTTCCATAATGTAGGGCATGTACTGTCCCAGAATTGAACCACAGTCTATTTGTATAGGCATGCTATACAAGCCAATACTCAATGCACATGACACAGTAGTACTTATAGGACAACATGCCCTGAATAAACATTTCACTGCCATGCAATCATACCCTGTGATGATATATCATTTGTTCAACATAAAAATGGATATGAATAACTATATTCAGTGTTTTTTATGTAAAGTCATACATTCGCATAATGTTGCCCCTGTCAGGAAGTGAACAGTAAGTTATGTGACTCTACTGACTAATGAAATGTGGATGAACCACAAATAACACAATGGAAGTCTTACAACTAGTATGACAACCCACCTATGCTAACTTACTACATCAGATATATGTGTGGTAAACAATCTCCGAGATGAAAAGGATGGTGGACACCTCTCCCACTGTAAATGGGAACAAATTATAACTGTGGTACATATCATTTATGTATTACAGTATAAGGCACAACAATGCTAATAGGCACTTACTGTGGATGTCGAACACATGAGCATTTGACAACAGACAATACATAATATTTTACAGGATGAATGCACCATGGTAGAAATGTCACTACAGTTGCCAGATATATCATTATGTGAAGGCATTACATCATGTCATTTCTGCAAGGGATATGTGTACCTGTAATTCCTGTAGTAAGTCAACAACAGGCAGCAGGTCTTCTCTTTCCCTTGCGCCAGAGGATAACACTCCCTACATATGTCATGTAAAGAAAATGTAATCACATGTCATCATTACTCTGAATAAAAGAACTGCTGTAAGACACATTCTCATAGCTGTTGGCAACAGGGATCAACATCTATACGTGTACACAGAAAATGTGCTTGACAACAATGTTAGTGACATGTACAGTCACAATAACACTGACACAATGTAGTCTGAGCAGTAATGGATAGATTTGAAATAAGTACCCAAGATCCCAAGCTAAATATCAATGCCTGAATCACAAGAACCACACAACCATGTTGAGGTATAACTGAGACAGTCTACAGTTAAATGGATGACATTACCAGTGTTTATTAGCTGGATGTTTATGCTAAAGTGTTCAACGTGCACAATAACACTATACAGCTACACATCATATATGTCTTTGATTAAATAGTGTACACAGTATGAGGGTGAAAGGCACACTTACAGCTGACCTCAAACATCCTATATATGTAGTTACACAATGTACAATATATAAAGCACAGTATCAAAGTCACACAACAGGAGAATTTGCTCTCCATATGTGACATACTACAGGTATGTTAGCAGTATGCAATCATTGTTATGGCCAAACAGTTATTTTCCCTGTGGCTGCTAGGATTTTCTAGTGTCACAGAGTGCACTGTAATTCCATCTCATAATAAGAAGGATACATAAAGGTGGTTGTTAAGTGGCCAATGGTATACAGCAGTAATCACTGTCAGTACTGAAGCAGTAATGGAATCAAACCACCTGCCTATCCACTTACACCATCTATACATCACATTATCAGTAGCCAGCACCATATGAGAATAATGACTACAATTAAGACATACAGCATCTATGAAGGTATGACATCAGCAGTCTATTGCCGAGGAGATGTATCTGGTAACATTAGTTTTACAGCCATCAGCGGTTGTAAAAGTTGCCACTGAAAATGTGTGTGTAAAGCAATCATGAACCATTGACATTCACACTGGTAGAAGTTAAGCACTGCTATATTTGAACATCCTATCTATCTAGTAACACATTCTAGACAATAATGTAAGACATGCAGGCATCACAGGAGAGGTATGACATTTAAACAGTGACAGTTCACTTATTAAAGAATGGATTCATTGTGTGTTGAATCAAGGGTATAGGCAGACAATATAATGTTGTAATTGTTTGCTCTTATTGATGCCATGCAAAATACCTGCCATTTGAAGAATGGAAACTTTCGCTCCACCCCATTTAACAAATATTTGCATCACTTTCCCTATAAAACATAAATGGATATTTGTTTAATCAATGATGCTCTTATTTGAAGCATTCATTTACACATTTGAGGTCAGAGCATTGCCTAAGAAAGCATTTTTTCTTTAAGTAATATATAGAAAATTGTACTCAATAGAGTGAAAACAGTATGCATAGCTAAACCCTTGGATTGTAAATATGATTTTGATATGAAAGGAGGGCTTAGGGCATGATGATGTCATCTATCAGTTTAAAACATTTATCCAGAGTAGAGATTGAGTGAACACATGCTCACCTAATTGTAAACAACCACAGCCTCCCCCACACACACACATGTCTTTCATGTCAGTAACTAACTGAACCTTCTACTTATCTAGTTACACAATCTACACAGCAATATAGCAGTCACCTGCTCCACTAGAGAAGTCTGACTCTTAAAGGTAGAGAGTGCACTTTTGTCAAAAAAACCTAGTCATTGTGTTTCATAGAGGATATTTCCGTAAAAGCTGGTATAAGGGAGATGTGTATACATTTAAATGCATTATCTTCAGGGGGAAGTAGGTATAGCAACAAGCATTATACACACATACACACACACACACGCACACACACACACACACACACACACACACACACACACACACACACACGCACGCACGCACGCACGCACGCACACACACACACACACACATCTTCTATTTTTGGTATTGAACCTCCTACCTATCTAGTTACATAATCTAAACAGCAATGTAGTAGTTGCAAGTGCCACAAGAGAAGCCTGCCTCTTAAGGGTAGAAAGTGCACTTTTGTCAGGATGAACCCATCAGTGTGTTTCATAGAGGATGTTTCTGTAAAAATTGATATGGGGAACTGTGTGCAAATTTAAACACATTCTCTTTAGTAGAACAACAAGCAGTTTACACACACACACATGCACCTTCAATGTTGGTCATCAAACCTCCTACCTATCTAGGTCCTCAATTTAGACATCACAAATGCCACAGGAGAAGTCTGACTCTTAAGGGTAAAAAGTGCACTTTTGTCAGGATGCCCTCATCAGTGTGTTTCATAGAGAACATTTCCATAAATATGATGTGTGCACATTTAACTCATTCACTCCAGTGGAGCTCAGGAATTTGCACTGTAACTACCAATGGGTGGAGCCTAAGACTTTTGACAGAATCAAATTATGTCCTCACATTTCAAACAAATGTTCATATCTCTGGAACCATAATGGTTATGAAAGAAGTATAAATGGCAATCTCTTCAGAACAAACTATTTTTATAGTGGTAGTGCTTTTTAGGTTCTAGGTCTTAAACCTAATTTTGTAAGTTACCTTAAACACAGCACCTATTACATTTGTAATATTTTGTAAACAACTTACAATACCTCAGCAACCACTCAAGTTGAACACATATTGTCAGCACCATGTTATTCATCTAGCAGAGAGCTTTCATATGAGACTAAGGAGTTATGTCTGTGTTATCTGGTTGTTAAAATGTTTACAAAAATGTAAAAATTATATCTATATAAATTAATATCATAAAAACAACAGTTAATATCTATTTACCTGCATTAGACAGAGATCAAATATTAATGCAGTTAAGTTTGCTATTGTGTAAGCTTTAAGATGCAATTTTATAAAACGTTGTACATAGCATGGTTTTGGAATTATTGCTGCAAATATGAACAAACAATATTTGACACGTAGTGGTGTCAGTAGGAGTTAACTGTGGATGCACCTGGAGGCATCACTCGGATGTAATGAGTTAAATGCAATCTCTTCAGGTGAAGTAAATACAACAAAAGGAATGTTACACACACACACACACACACACACACACACACACACACACACACACACAAACACACACGCATTCAACCTCCTAACTATCTCGTTACACCATCTAGAAAGCACAGTATTAATTGCAAGCACCACAGGAGAGTTTGATTTTTAAGCAAAGGCAGTGGACTTTTGTGAGTTTGACTGACCTCATCAGTGTGACTCATATGGGATGTTTCTGTAAAAATTGAGATAAGGGAGCAGTGAGAACGGTTAAATGTATTCTTCTCAGGGGAAGTGGATACAGCACCATGTGTTAGGCACAGTCACACACACATATGCAAACTCTTCCACACTGGGCATCAAACCTCTTAACTATATAATTACAAAACCTAGAGATTACTGCATTAGTCATAAGTGCCACAGGAAAAGTCAAACACTTAAGGTGTGGGAGTGCACTTTTGTCAGAATGACTTAATCAGTGTGTCTCATACAGGATGTTTCTGTAAAAACCAGGATAAGGGAGCTGTAAGAATAATTAAATGTATTCTTCTCAGGAGACATGGTTACAGCACCAAGTGTTACACACACACACAGACTTCTTCCATTTTAGGCATTGAACCTTCTATCTAGTTACACAATCACGAGAGCAATGTATTAGTTTCAAGCACCACAGGAGAATTCTGACTCTGAAGAGGAGTAAGAGTGCACTTTTGTAGCATGACCTTATCAGTGAGTCTTGTAGAAGATGTTTCTTTAAAAATTGGGATAATGGGCCTGTGAGAAAAGTTAAATGCATTTATCTCAGGGGAAGTGGATACAGCACCAAGTGTTTGTAAACAGTCACACACACAAGTCTTACATGTTGGGCACTGAACCTGCACCCTATCTATTTGTATCATTTAGAGAACACTGTATTAGTCACAAGTGCCACAGGAGAAGACTGACGCTACATGTGTGAAATTGAATGTTTTAATATTTATAAAATCCACTGTTTAGAACAGATGGTACTGCGCATCACAGGTTGTGCAACAAATGCATATGTGTGATGAAGACAATGTAACATCACTATGATTGTCACATGTAATGACATACTTCAAAACTAAAATGTAGATACTGTCCTTACTGTATATTGTACTACTGTGAGGGACATTAACATGATATACATAATGGGATGACATATACATTGACTGTTGTACACCAGTGGTTTATCAATCAAACATTCCTGTGACTTCATGTCAGGATTACTGCACACTTGTATTGTCTTATACTTGTACTATGTGCACTAGCAAGGCAAACATGCAAGTTGTATGTAGGACAGTGCACTGCAGAATGACAGTGATGGATTCTCTGAGATTAGATTAACCAAGCTGGTAACACAGTGCAAGTGTAAACACTATAAAGCAGACATATATTTTAAACAATGAATTAATCAAGTAAACATCATTCTGAAATCAAAACACCTGTTGATAAATGTAATACAGACATACAAACATTGTGGAACTGAAAAGTATAATTATTTGATTTTCTCTTTCTTTTGTTGTACTCTTCGAATCCACTGCTGCTAAGTTGAATTGCGCTGCTGATGGCAAAGTGTTAGCACATGCATAAACATATCTTAAACGTTGAACTTAACAATGGCAATTAGCAGTACTCTTTGTTAGTCTGTTCTGAAGTTCTTGCAAACATCTGTACAAGACAGGCTTCACAATAAGTATCAGGCTCATGAATATAGCAGAAGCACAATGGTGTGTTAATTAAAGTTGTATCCAACATTTACATCCACAAGACTCAGACAATGCATCCTAAAATATATTTTCATCCATACATATTCAAACACCTACAGAATGGCAAGAAAAACATTTATACTGCAGTATTATCTTAGCACACCATGTAGAAAGTCATAATTGTGATAGTTACTATTTCATAGCAGATTTCAGCAAAAGTGAATGCATGCATTCAACTTCATTAACCTATTGACCGCTGTAATGTGCACATTCAGCTCTTCATCTAGTTCAAAATTACATTAAACTGACTAAACATAGCTTAGCACAGCAGTGCAAAGTGAGATAGACTAATGCAAATGAAGACAATCAGATCCCTAGACTTTGCCATAAACTGTGTGCTTCCATTTAGCCTTAGTTGCGTCACCCAGCACCACACACTGGGTAAGTGCATAGGTGGAAGAATAATGATACAGAAGGGAGAAGCTACATTAGCAGGGGGACATAAAGACAGTGAAAAAAGATTATCACAGAAGAAGGAAAATGTCAGTTCATAATATGTAGCCAACAGGTACACATAAAAGAGTGTAACAAAACACTCAGTAACACTCAGTTAATGGCTGAATTAGAACCCTTGAAATTATTCAAAAACTTTTCTACACATATGAGCATTAGCTCAGTATGCCACAGAGCAACTTCTACTTCAAAGCATTAAAATGACACTGTTGAAGCACACACAACAACATAATGACGCAGAAGGGGTAAACAGAGAAAGATAGATATATATAGAGAGAAAGAGAAATAGCAACAATGTGTGGGACAGGTAAGTACATCTGTATGGTGTTTTAGTCTTACTTATCAAATTATCATGAATCTGTCATGCCATGCAAAATAAACTGTTTGCTAGAGGTATAAATAAGAGGTAGGATAGTGCAATAAACCTGAATACCTAACCAGGATAAGGTAGACTTAATTAGTCTCCCTATTGGGGCTGCAATGTTTTTGAAAATGATGTCTTGCTGCACCATTCTAATATTATTTTAAGGAAATGTTTTATATGGAGAGAAATAGACATTTGTAGTTAAATATATGATAGGAATACGAAATGTTATGAATTAATAAATTGACATACTGTTGTAATTGAACCTATGACACTCTGCAAAAACAACAGTCTCCAACCAGGGCAAGTCTCTATCCACATACCACATAGGAACTCCTACTTTAATACATTCAGCAGCCTAAGAACTATTACATGATCAGTTTCACAATACTGCCTTTAGTCTGCCTTTTCTCTGTATCCTGATAGTGATTGTTAGAATGTATTTAACAGTGAATAAAGGTTGAAAGTAATTCTGTTACAAATATGCAAAATAAATAAGGAATAAAATAAAGCTTGCTTAAATGTAGAAATGGAGTTTAGTAATATGTGATTAGCATCCATACTAAATGACCGTGGATTGAAAAATAAGGAATCTGCTTAATGGACATGTTTCCTTACAGACTCAGCAAAAATGTAAAAAAATAAGAATGTGTGCATAAGACGCTGTCACCAAGAAAGCTGACCTCTTACAGACTTGGCAAGAATGTAAAAACCAGGATAAGCTGACCTCCTACAGACTTGGCAAGAATTTAAAAAACAGGATGTATGCATTTCACATTGTCAGTAAGAAAGTTAACATGCTTCTGTAAAGAATGAACAACAGGAAAACAATCTGTACATGTTTCTATCATATGACACTTTTAAGCAAGGAAGTTTGAATGATGAAGTTAGCATTTGTATGTGTTTTTCCACAAGGTGTTTCCTTAAAAGACCATACCATTACAGGATGAAAACATATTATTCTGCAAACACCAGCAAACAGATGTTCTCATACAAAGTCCAAAATAGAGTACCATGGAAAAAAACAGGATGTAAAACTACTATAAAGAGACTATAGCAGATAACACTGTTAGAAATATTTTTGTATTGTATCTCTCATATCATCCATGCTGTTTGAGAAGTAAAGTAGAACAATACTTGAAGCTGCAACAGTAGTTCTGTGATTTCTTATAAAACATTATTTATTGGTTACTGCTCAGAGTTTGGTGTTCTATCAGTGTATATTCTGCAAGTTTCTGTGGGAAACTGACTGTGATAACTAGACTTTGATTTCAGAAGAATCCTGCCAGCAAGACCTTAGTGTCTTAAGAAAACTTCGGATCCATCACAGTAAGCACCACAGTAAGCAGCACCTTGAAAATTAATTTTTCAGATTTAAGCACATTTAAAAAAATGAAATCTTCAGCTTTTGTAATAAGAAATTAAGAAAGGGTTTGCTGTAAATCAGCATTGTTGCTCTATTCCATACTTTGTGCAAATGCCAAGGACATAAAGTGAAGGCTTTTCCATGGGCCATTTCTGGCAATGACTATTGTTTTGGATTTAATTTTTGACCAGATTAAACATTTGGAAAAGGAGTGGAAAGGAAAGTGATGAAAATGGGGTTGACAAACAGAGGGTAGTACAGGGGACAAAATAAGGAATTTGCAGTAGGGTAATGGGAAAGCACCATAGCTATCCACTTCTTCACAATGTAAATGTACAATTCTACACACAATTTCATGACTTTATAGAGTCACCACACCAGTGATACATGACAGCAACAGAATAATGTTGTATGACCAATTGGACCAAATCAGTTCTGTCAAGATGACACAAAGACAAAGTGGCGAGCTATGAATGGGGTGTAATTTTTTGGGGGACATGTTGCTTTTTTTGTGGGGGAGAAGAGTGTTGGTAAAGGTGCATAGGAGTGAGAGTGTCAGATATGTATGGTTGGTTAGGAAGCATTTGCAGACATACAGGATATACTAGACACACAGGGATGGTGATGGAGACAAAAGGTTAGGAAACACCATGATTGAGGTTCACATCCAGCTTCAGAACAGTGAGAATCCAGTATTCCACTTCATAACTGTCATCCCTGTCACCTGCTGCAGCTCCTTGGTTCAGTGTAGGATGTGACACTGTCTTTGAAATGCAACATAGGATGTTTTCATCCATGCTAATACATGCACTGAGACCCCTCTCCATTAAACTCCACCAGCTCCATCAGCTCCTGCCAGATGACAAAATTGCCATCTCCACTACTACTGTTCCCACAGGGTACCACTGTACCAGCAGCTGGGGGTAGAGCTACTTGACACACTTGGAGCAGGTAGGGCAGGATTTGTGGAGGCAACACTAACAGGTTGTCACCCTGAAGTGCTGGGTGTCTGTGCTGCCACCTGTGGAGGTATGGCAGGCAGAACCGCAGTGGTCAGTCTACCTCTTTCTGCTGCTGATAATTAATTTTCAGCAGCAAGTTATGCAAACAGCAGATTGTTAATAAATTGTAAGTCTCACAAAAAAGAGAGGGAAAGTGTGGGGGAGACAAAAAAGAGATAATTAGATACATAGCATGTCATAGTACTGTATTTTTAAATAAGTTTGGTTTGGCAATACATAAGCAATTATGATAATTTACCATTGCACACCTTTGCAACATCCATATATGATGGAAAGGCATTTATGTGCCATTAAATAAACAAATCTCACAGCTATGATATAAGAACTAGCAACCTTTATTTCCCTATGATGGCTTGGAATTATGCATTTTAATTTATTAATTACAATTACTGTAATACAAGTCTTACTAACATACTGATGTTAATATAGGTATCCATTAACAAAAGTAGCTGGTGTTCTAACTGTCTAATGCAAGGAGCAAGAGTTATCAGGGAAGGCATGCATGGTTGAGATGAAGGTTGAGGTTTGCCTACTCAAGATACTAGTGCTTGAGAGAACGAAAATAACATTGTGGCTTGAATTTTTATATGACTCATAGTTAACCCCTGCCTCTCTGATGTGAGTTAATCTCTCCTGATGCACCTCATGGTTTGCAGCTATCTCATCTGCAGTTGTAGGGCACAAAAAGAAAAGAAATATATGTGAAAGTATAATGCATAACGGCATTGGCTGTCTAGGTAATTACTGCTATATCATAGACAAGTTATGGATCAGTGAACTTATACAATCTGGGGGTGTTCTCCATCCTATATGCAGCTTCCCACCAGCTTAGGAGGTCCTGAGTGTGCTTCTTAAGTTCATTATAGTGGTGGCAACATTGTTGCCCTGTGCTAGGAATTCCAGTTGCACTGGAGACAGCCTTGGCTAAGCTATTCAACACCTCAGCCTTACAGTGACACCCGATATAGTCCCCCCTGCAACAGCCTATGGCTGTAGTGCTTCATGGAGAGTGTCACAAATATCCTGGACTCCTCAACACCCCACCTTTGTCCTCTAAGTTTAGCACCATTTTCTCCCCCAGCCATGTCTGCAAAAGTCAATCTAACAAAATATGTCTGAAATGGTGCCAGATTCAGATATTGCATGTTACTGGTATTGCTTAAAGACACACAGCCTAGCCAACTACATTTGCACAACTGAATGCAGATAGACTCAAATATGTGACTCACGGCATTGAGCTTTACCACCTGGGATGCTCATCTCATTAATACAGTTTCCAGTGTGCAACAACAGAATGCTTAATGGCATGGATTTTAAGAGTAGCAGTCTGGAAGGCAAAAGGTGATGAATTATGACATATCGTCATGTTGCGGATTACATAATGTTACAATATTATTGTAACAACCAGGAATAAAACCCATGGGATAAAGCTACTTTTCCAGCATGGAAATTAGACATATTGTAATTTCTGAATGAATGAAGATATACTTCAGAGAGGCCTATATGTGTATGGTTGTAATTATTTCTTGGCATGCATTCGTATGTCATAATGATTATTTGTATTAGTAATATATGTCAGATGGATGTGGCTGAATGTGCTAATTAGTACAGGTTGTTTATTATGTTACATACATACTTCACAAGTCATAAGTGCCTTAAACACATATTTGGAATATGTAATGAGTCATGATGCCTATAACAAAAGTATTGTGCCCATCATATGTATGTAAGTGAATTTTACATTAAATATAATCGGTGTAATGTCTAGGAAACTGGAGACATATTAGCTTGAGGTTATACGTGAAGCATTAATGATATTTGCTAAATAGTAAAGTTTCATTCTGGTGGCATACTGATACATTGCTTACAAGAAACAGGTTTAACATCATCAATTTTATTTAGTGTTACAGTCCTATTCAAAAAGTTGTAAGAAATGGGTGTCTTACACCCTATTAAAAAGTACCTTGTAGCCCTGATTCAGCTGTGTTCTTTACATAAAGTCTCTGTGCTTACAGTTCTATAACAGTTGGAATTTTTCCTTTCAGTACTGTTCAGAGTGCAGAGGAAAGTACACCATTGCGGGTCATGTTTGTGCCACCTAAAAACTGCCTAAATTAAAATTTTCACTTTTCCTTAAGTAGTGAACCTTGTTTGTGTACTGCTGTGTGGAGGCCATATGAATTTTAAAAAGAAGAAAAAAAGGATGAAATATTGTGAGTAATTGCAAGGGGATCTCCACACAGGATTCAAACATTGCTTCAGGGGCCTTATTTATCTCAACTCACTTCAGGTCCACTTTGTACCACAGAATTTAACATTTAAGTACATTTACCAAAATAACTAGTCTCAATGATGCCAGGCATTGTTTTGCATGCTGCTGAGTGGAGACCAAATTGAAAGGACATTAGAATAAATTAAATACAATGCATGGTTATATGTAGCAATCAGACATGTACTTTCTGTTAACACATTATCACATTTGTAGTTAATGACAAATAATGTGAAAGTAGACAGAGTAATGATCATATGTTACTAGCAAGAGTGACAACAGTTGTTTAAAAATAAAAACAGAATGATATCAGAACATGTGATTAAATATGTATTCAGACAACCGTCTGTAAAAGTATTATTTTTGTGGATTTGAACCAGCCATCACATGCTCTTTACCTTTAAGCTCACTGTACTCATACCTTGTGTCACAGAGAAAGTTATCCAGAGAGCTGACAACCACGCAATGCTGTCAGTCTTGTTTGCACTACCTAAGGCAGCATAAACTAATTTTTTTTTCACTTTTTGCCTTGAGCAGTGAAAGTGACTTTCACTCTGCCATGCAGCACATAAATGCAGAGAGCAACATTAACAGAAGCATTCATACAACTCTCTTGTGAATAACAACATGAAGATGCATGAAATGAGTCACAATGCAGCAATGAGCACAACTAGTAATGCATTACAGTGATATATTCAACTGTTTCACATTTCTTTAGCTCAATTGCACTATCAAGTATGTCTCACAATATTGGGATGTTAGCTAATGCCATGAGAATGGAGAAGGGCACAGGGAACAGCAGAAATGTTTTCATTTTTCAAAGAGCACATCATGCAATTCATATTTATATCATTTAAAATGACTTATCTGTCTGTTTTAGTCAATACAAATCTTACTTGAGTTTCCCACATCAACACATTCATACAACAAAATGAGTGTCGAGAATTATTATGAACTCCCTCAGTCAAATGATTTGGGAACAGGTTTCAATCCGTGCATCAGACAAAGACACGTATTACCATGGTGAAAAAAAGATTAACTGTAATAATAATGCAACATTATATGAAGTCAAATTGAAAGTGCTTGAAGTGCTAGAAGTGCTAGTTATGAAAGTTACCCTTTCACATTTGACAGTAAATGGATGATTGAGATATTGCAAACAGGATAGGTATTTACTCATATTATATTAAACAAAGACTGCATACACTGCAAGTGTATCCCTTTATTTCTGTCTGGTGCCTTATTTCATGATCTATGCATATATAATAGCAAGGCTATCTCTGTTTTATTGCCATATGTTCTCTTTATCAGTCCTAATGCGTAAAGTACTCCCTTTAATAAGAACAACATTACTTACTAAGGGGCAGTAACTCTGGTCATTAAAGTCGGCATTTGAAAGTTAGGATTGTTGATCTCCTAAATCACTTAATGTACTTTTAGACTTTTTAAGTCTCTTCTCCATGACACACCCTCTGTAAGTGTATATCAAAGAGGGGAGAATGTGAACGCTGATTGTTCCTGCAGTCAGACTAATCATAGACACCAGCAAGCCATTAACAAGGAACACTTCCCATGGATCATCCTTGCATTGATAAAGCATGTGCATGTAATTGTATAGATCTTTACACCATGTTTACATTGCCTAAACTTAGTACAGTGTTTGGTATTCAGGAATGCTAGTGAGCTCATACCTCATTTGCATACTCACAGTGCTTACAGGGTTGACATGATATAAAGGTAATCATGTAGCTAATGTGCTTGTATTGTACTGTGGAGACTGAAACACAGAGTTTGATACTGGTAGAAAAACAAGACTTTGGGAGATTTATCTATTTTCTACAGTGTTGTATTGGCAAGGTATATTGCTATTTCTTAAATAATGCTTTTAGTTTAACATTAAAAAGTGAATTGCAGTGACCCCTGAAAAGCAATTTTATCATCTTAATTTTGTTTTGTTCTTTTATCCCTTCCTTTTGTCATAACATGTCTGCATTTCTACAATTATGCTATTGATGGCTACATGACAAATTATTTAGTTGTATGTCATGTTTGTACACTTATTGCAGATGACTGTATTTTAAGTATATAGGAAGGTCTAGCATTTTTATCTGTGTTAACAGGAAAGAAAAAAAATTGTACCATTTATGTGTTTGTAACTGACTGAACTCCACAGCAATTGTTATGGCACTTATAACAGTTTGGTGTTACCTTTCTAATTATACATTTATAACTGTTATTTTTAATGATGTAATGTATTACACAGTTAAACCTTTGTTTTCTCCATTATAGAAGTGTTATAAGATCTGTGCTAATATTTGAGTTTTACACATACTTATTTTTTGGGGGGACTTGGGTGTAGTCAAAGTGGCAACTTACATTTAATTTGTATGTGTTCATGTTGGATGAACACATACAAATTAAATTAAAAGTAATTAACTAATTAAAAGTCACATAACTGAGCTCACAGTCATCCTGTCTGTGTATTATAAATTTAACTTTTTGTGTCTGTTTTCTGTTTCATCTATTACAGGGATATGGCACCCAAGAAGAAATCTGTACCCCATAAGCCACCATATAGTGTTGCAGAAAATTAGGTCATTATCCAAGCCTTATGTCACCATGGAGCTTGCCTGTTAGGTAGAGGTGACCAATCAGCCCAAGATAGGATATGGCATCAGGTGATCAATGACATTAATGCTGTCAGTGGGCATGGGAGAACCTACTCCCAGATATGACATTGGGCATGTGATGTGATAACCTCTGCCTTCTGTAGGATGGCTGCGATTGTCCATGAGCAGGTGGCTATGGGGGTGGTCCAGCTACTGAGACACCACTAACTGAAACTGAGGAGTTCTTGTACACTGTCAGAGATACAGATAGCTCAGCAGAGTGTTCTACCAGAATTCTTGAGGTTGGTGCAGATGTGGACATCAGCCCCAGATTGTCACAAGCAGATCTTCCAGGTATGCAATATCTTTTGATATATATATATATATATATATATATATATATATATATATATATATATATATATATATATATATATATATATAAGACAGAGAGAGAGCCAACAATATTTGTGAGTCAGACTATAGTCAGACAGAAAGAATGGAGTTTGTTTTGTGTTTGGGAGGTAAATTCAACTGTTCACTAACTCTTTTGATGAGAACATTTTTAACTCTTTAACACCTATGTGGTATTGAATGTTGCACCTCTAACAGCCTACACACATTCTTGAATTCCAGACTATTTTCTAAAAAAGATCAACTTAAAAATCATAAGATAATCAAGGCTTTTTTGCGGGACATCCTAGATTAACAATCTTAAGTGTCCTTTTATAAATAAACCCTTGCCCTTTCTAATCCTACTTTTTATAAGCTGGTAAGTTACTTAATTGAAAAGTCAGACCCAAGAAAGGTCTGAGTGCCGTAAAGAGCAATGGGTGCTAACTGGAAGTATACAAAAAAGACACTATAGGATTGAATGAGGTAATCTGCACTTCTGAAGGGGGATTGCTCACTTTTTTGTTTCATTAGTATTGTGATACTTAGCAGACTTCTTTCCTTTTTATTCCTCACATACAGGCCCCTCTTGATTGTAGGCTGCAAGCGCACTTGTACATGGTAAGCATGCTTTTGTTTTTGTTAATACTGTATATAAGGTATATTCAGGTCTATATGAGACTAAAGATTGTGTAGCATAAGCATCTGTTAAGAAGGTTTAACATACCTTTACTATAATGAAAATATGTGAACAATTTTATTCTTCATTTTTCTGTTTGTTGTGTTTATTGCTTGTTATCATAGGTGATCCTGAGAGTGGCACTGTGGAACTCCTACCTCCTGATGCTGGAGTATCTTTAGCCTCTAATAATTATAGCAGTGATGAAGAGGCACAGTCTGGGGATGCAGAGGGTTAGTCTGATACTGAGCTTGTGATTCTCCCATCCACTGCCCATACTTTGGATGCAGTCAGTATGTCTAATCATACCCAGGACACAGAGACCTCTGTTATAGGACAGGCTGAGGGTGGCACAGTTGATTAGGCTATTGTGGTTTCTTTGTTTGTAGTGTCTGTTGTTTCTCCTGCTCACCATCATGAGAGTGTGGTGCCACACAGGAGGGTTAATGGGGGTGCTCAGTGAAGGCCCACTGTCCACTCTCCTCTAGAAGTATTATTAGGTGCTGCCAGACATATGTATAGAGCCATAGTGGAGGCACAGACATGTTCCATCAGGGAATCAGAAAAAAGAGAGAGAGTTGTTGTTGTTTGTCTTTTGGCTTTTCCCGGTTGGGGGTCGCCACAGTGGAACTATGGTCTGCTAATGATTGGCAGTAGATTTTCACGAACGCCGAGATGCCAGCTCGATGTCCAACCTTCAACGAAGGCATGCCCATTTACACATGTTTTTTGAACACCACCCAACCACGGGGAGTACATGCAGACTCCACACAGAAGGCACTCCCCACACTCCAGCCGAGAATCGAACAGGAGAACCTCTTGCTCTGAGGCAACAATGCTACCACTGCACCACTGTGGCATAGGAAAGAGAGAGAGCATGAATATTAAATATACATTCTGACATGAGTGACTCTCAGAACCATGTGGGCAACTCCTTAGTTAGGATGAATCACTCAGCGGATACGGGCAGTTTCTTTGATGGAATGTCTGTTGTGGGAAGGTCAGCATCCACTTGGCCAGAGAGCTGCTACATCTTCTAGTGTTAGCAGATGTAGCTGTGCAAGATCCTGCTCCCCCAGTGACACTACATCCATTGCTCTGTCATTGATTGCAGTGTTCACACCTAGAAGTCGTAGGCCACAGAATCATGGTTCTGGACATAGTCATGAAGAGATCTCATCCAGCAGACATTTCTCATGTTCAAGTACCACCCTGACTTCTAGCCAGAACCATGGAAGAAACAGTGGAACTCATGTCAGAGGTGGTTCTTGTGGCTGGGGTAGATGATGCTGAACTGACTACTCTACCATGCATGGCTCACACCTGTCCAAGACACCATAACATAGTGCTAGCCAGTGTTTGATTGCGTTCATGCAGACAAATGCAAATTAAAAACAATTCAGTTGCCCATACCACTTTACACACATGCAGTGCTGCTGAGTGCTATACATCTGTTGTTAGTGGCCCTGAACACTGTATACTCTGGAAGATGCATGTGTTTCTTACCTTCACAGACTCACTTCTCATGTGTCAGCCTTGCCCTCATAACCCCCACCACCCACTCCCCTCTGTGCAGATGATGATAATGATGACTATGCCCTGCCCTTTGCATATATCTTTGTGACTTACATACATACATACACACAAATATTTCAAGCAAGGGCATTAATGCCCTTCTAGCCTGCCAATATACCTAAACACTTATTCCAATAATAAGTGTCCAGGCTATTCTTAAAAATATCTAAACAAGTGCTTGCTTTTATATAATTTAGTAGTCTGTTCCATACGTTAGATGCTCTCTCGGAGAACAATTAATACACTTCTCATTCCTAAAGAATCTTTTACATAGGCTGTCTGATGATTCTCTACTACTTTTTGATAACCCCAAACATTCCCAAGGGTAGTTGTCCCTAAATGCCCTATATACCTGAATAAGATCTGTTCTTAGATATTTATAAGAAACATTACCCAGCCACTGGGGATGCACAAACCAGTGCATTTCTTTGTGCCGGTCCCAAGCCCGAATAAATGGGGAGGGTTGCGTCAGGAAGGGCATCCGGCGTAAAACTTCACCAAATCATTTCATGCAGACACCAGTAAATATTTCCATACCGGATTGGTCGAGGCCCTGGTTAACAACGACCGCCACCAGTACTGTTAGCCAACAGGGTGCTGGCAGAAATTGGGCTACTGTTGGCCGAAGGAGGAGAAGAGGCGGAAGGCATGGCCGAAGGCAGGAAAAGAGGAGAAAGGCTAGGACTGTGATAGTGAGGGTCAGAACTTTGAATGTTGGCACTATGACTGGTATAGGGAGAGAGCTAGTTGATATGATGGACAGAAGGAAGGTTGGTATATTGTGTGTGCAAGAGACCAGATGGAAGGAGAGTAAGGCTAGGTGTATTGGAGGTGGGTTCAAATTGTTTTGTCACGGTGTGGATGGGAGGAGAAATGGCGTAGGAGTTATTCTGAAGGAACAATATGCTAAGAGTGTTTTGGAGGTGAAAAGAGTGTTGGATAGAGTGATGTTTATGAAGCTGGAAATTGATGGTGTAATGATGACTGTTGTTAGTGCATATACTCCACAAGTTGGGTGTGCAATGGATGAGAAAGAAACATTTTGGAGTGAATTGGATGAAGTGGTGATGACTGTACCCAAGGGTTTCTATGAATAAGGGTGATGTGCAGAGCTGTAGTAACTACAGAGAGATTAAATTGATCAGACACAGCATGAAGTTATGGGAAAGAGTAGTGGAAGCTAGGTTAAGAAGGGAGGTGATGATTAGTGATCAGCAGCATGGTTTTATGCCAGGAAAGAGCACTACAGATGCGATGTTTGCTTTGAGAGTGTTGATGGAGAAATACAGAGAATGTCAGAAGGAGTTGCATTGAGTTTTTGTAGACTTAGAGAAAGCATATGACAGGGTGCCTAGAGAGGAGTTGTGGTATTGTATGAGGAAGTCAGGAGTGTCAGAGAAGTATGTAAGAGTGGTACAGGATATATACGAGAGTAGTGTGATAGCGGTAAGGTCTGCGGTGGGAGTGACGGATGCGTTTAAGGTGGAGGTGGGGTTACATCAAGGATCAGCTCTGAGCCCTTTCTTATTTGCAATGGTCATGGACAGGTTGACAGACGAGATCAGACAGGAGTCGCCGTGGACTATGATGTTTGCAGATGACATTGTGATCTGCAGTGAGAGTAGGGAACAGGTGGAGGAGACCCTGGAGAGATGGAGATATGCTCTAGAAAGAAGAGGAATGAAGGTCAGCAGGACTAAGACAGAATATATGTGTGTGAATGAGAGGGAGGATAGAGGAATGGTGAGGATGCAAGGAGTAGAGGTGGTAAAGGTGGATGCGTTTAAATTCTTGGGGTCAGTAGTTCAGAGTAACGGTGAGTCTGGAAGAGAAGTGAAGAAGAGAGTACAGGCAGGATGGAGTGGGTGGAGAAGAGTGTCAGGAGTGATTTGTGACAGACGAGTACCTATAAGAGTGAAAGGGAAGGTCTACAAGAAGGTAGTGAGACCAGCTATGTTATATGGGTTGGAGACAGTAGCATTGACAAAAAAGCAGGAGTTTGAGCTGGATGTGGCAGAGTTAAAGATGTTAAGATTTGCACTGGGTGTGATGAGGGTGGACAGAATTAGGAATAAGTATATTAGAGGGTCAGCCCAGGTTGGAAGGTTTGGAGACAAAGCCAGAAAGGCAAGACTACATTGGTTTGGACATGTTCTGAGGAGGGATGCTGAGTATATTGGGAAAAATATGCTAAGGATGAAGCTACCGAGGAACAGGAAAAGAGGAAGGCCTAAGATGAGGTTTATGGATGTGGTGAGAGAGGACATGCAGGTGGTTGGTGTGACAGAGCAAGATGCAGAGGACAGGAAGAAATGAAAACAGGTGATCCGCTGTGGCGACCCCTAACGGGAACAGCTGAAAGAAGATGATGATGATGATTGTACAAGTTCAGGTATTTTCACATCTATGGGATGCCCTTTGTATATTTCTGCTGTCCTCTTTCCTGTTAACTCATGCTTGTTTTCTTATAAGGTTTCCATGTTGTTATTCCATACTCAAGTTTGGGTCTAATGTAACTAACAAACAATGACTTCATCAGTTCTGATTTCCTAGTCTTTATACATCTTTTTATACAACCTATAATTATATAACTATAATTAACCAATTGGTTGATATGATTAGAAAAACTTAAAGCTGGATATACCCATATACCCAGGTCCTTAAATGAATCTACGGTTTCAATAACTGTGTGCTGTATTAAATATTCACCTTTCAGTTTATGTCTCCCAAATCTCATATGCTTAGTTTTTGATGTATTTATCAGCATGTTATTCTTCTGTGCCCAAATGGTGAATTTAGTCAAGTTCTTTTGCAGACATGCCTTATCTGGAACACATGCAATCAGTTTACCGAACTTCAGGTCATCTGCCTATAGACTGTAGAACACCTTAGATGTAAACATTAGGTCTGAAAAATACAATCTAAACAAGTTAGGGCCTAGGACAGAGCCCTGTGGGACACCATTGGGATTTAGGGTCGTATGTATGTACGTTTGATGCGCACAGTGGATAGCTAATGCTTGCTAATTCACAAGAATGTATTCAGCATTGTTGTTGATTTCTTGTTCCTACTAATCTGTAAATTATTGCTTCTGTAATTGTTGAACCACATTGCATTTCAGTTAGTAATGCAATTACAGCAGTAGAAGCAGTAGGTACTTCAGTCTTGCTTCTTGGTATAATTGTGCAGTTGACAGGTTTCATGTTTTATAGATGGTGGTCAGTTGAAATGTTTGATGCACACAATTGTTTCTAATATATAACTGTATCTTGCAAACATTTTACAGAGGAGGTATTACTGACATAACTGTAAACATCAGACAAATGCTCTGCTTAGGGGCATATACATATTTACATATGAGAGTAATTAGTCATATAACTTTTTTTCTTTACTGTTTCCATACTTACCTTGTCATTACTGCAGTTACAAATTGTGTCATTGGGGGTTGTCCCTGTCTGATGATAATAGAATACAACCATTACATGGTTAAGTAAAGGCTGTGGAGTCTGACAGGCATCAGTTTTCCTATTTGTATTTTCATAGGTTCATAGAAGGTTACTAGGCTAATGGCCCTTGATCTCTTACAAGCCTAGCCATTTTTATCCTAAATTTCCCCAGTTGTTAGTGGTTAGGTAAGTAAAATTCACAGAGGTAAGGATCTATGGTAGTTAATACTAACTTCCTCTGTCTAGGAGAGACATGGGCACCACCTCAGGAGGGAATATGTGGTCACCAGTCTGTTAATCTAGGTTGTGTTTGAAGACGGTTGGGGGGGGGGTCTCTGTTTCACGTGAATTGGAAGCTTGTTCCAGAGGAGTGGCAGTGGGATGACCTAGCTAGTGATTTTGTGTGCTATCCTTTGCCTCTTAGCCAAAGCCAGGACATACTGTGCACACCTCCATCTGTCAGCACCATCTGCAGCTGGTAGTTCTCCCTCAGACTCCTCCTCTGTACCTGCTGATACTGCTAGCTATACTTGTGGTCCTGGAAACTGTGAACTTACCCCTTGCTGTCCTTGTTGAAGTTGTTTCATGGCAATTACATTGTGTAACAAGGCACAGCCTGTAAGTATTTTGACACAGGTGCCCAGGTTGTACTGCAGTGCACCTCCTGATGTGACTAGACATTTGAACCTTGATTAAAGCAAATCAAACATGCATTGTATAATATTTCTAGTTTGAGCATGGGCCTCATTGTATTCTTGCTCAGTGGGGTTGTGTGAGGCTCTCATGGGTGTCCAGAGCCAGGGCTTCAGTGCATAACCTTCATCCCCCACTAGATGCCCTTAAGGAATATCACCCCTAGCAAACCTGGTGTACAGCTTACAAGTGTTCCATATGTGTAAATCATGACAATTGTCTGAGTTACTTGCACATACATTGTCCATGAACCCTTGAGCATTGCAGACAATCTGACAGTTTATAGAGTGGAAACCTTTTGTGCTCATGTACCTCCTTCCCTGTTCACAGTCTGGGGATTTTATTTATGTGTGTGGAATCTATGACCCCGACACTTCAGGGAAGTGTGTTACTGCATAGAATTCCTGCATGGTTCTTGCTCTCTCCTTTGAAGTTTGTGGGAAACAGATATGTTCCCTTGCATGTAGTAGCATTGCATTTAAAACCGATGTAATATGCTAGAGGCCTGTGACACCCCTAATATGTAATGCTAAACTTACCTTTGTTTCCACTGGGACGGGTTTTCCACAATTTCCCTGGGACCTGAGGTGGGGTGGCAGAGGTTGTATATTTCCTGCAGTCCTTCCCTGTCCACTCTGTATCTCTCAACAATTTCTGTTTCATGCAGTCTATGATATGTGAGGTGGGATCTAAACACCTTCTTCTTGCCCAAGGTCTGGCAGCAGCAGTAGCAGCACCCTGATTTAAAGCCTGTTAAACATACAGGATAATAATAGCAGCACCTAACATGTTTTTTTTTTCTGAGTGTGATTGTACCTGTATTCCAAAGAGTTTTGGTGTAGATGGTAAAAGCCCACACTGAGTGTACATAATTGGTTTACAGCTTTCTGAATAGAACTGCCATGTTGGATTGCTTTATCGGCATGTATATCTGCTCTTTACTCTTTCATTACCATAATTTGCAGTTCCGCATTGCTTTGGCAGCTCTATACATCACGTAGAGCCACTTAATAAATATCAAATAGCATGCTGTTTTGTATGTGGAGTGGCACACCACCAACACGATCACTACATGTTGTGTAGCTGTTAATGAAGCTGGCTGTCTGTATCATTAATGACATTTTATCTGAAGTGCTACAAAGCAAGAACATGACCTACGTCTGGATCATGAACTGGGCAGACTGAGGCAGAAGTTTTAAATATAAATTAAAGGAAATACAACATCTGTGTAAATTATTTCAAGTGTATTGGCTATATTTTATCTTCAGAAGGGCTTATAACTAATTCTGGCAAAAATAAAACAATTATGAACATACAAAAGTCTTAAATAATTTCATATGCATTTCTTTGGTGTGGTATAGTATTTCCCCAAGATCATTCTGAACTTATAAACTAAACCAAGCTGTGGCACGAGTTCAGTCAGCCGTACAAGAGTTAATTTTTGAGACGATTATTAAATGATTGCTATAGCACTTACAATCACATTGTATGGAGTGTCATGAATGACTACTCAGTAGGTGGCAGCCAGCGTTATGTTGGTGCAGTGTTATCACAGGACAACGGATATATAAAATATGGGTCAACAGCTTTAAAGGATGCTCAAACATGCTATGCTCTTACTAAGAAGGAGACAGCGGCCACAATCTTTGGGTTTCAGAAATTTCATGACTCTATCTATGATAAAAGAGTGATGATAGTGGATTTAGGTCATAAACACTACAGAGCACATTAAAAATCCTTTATATAAAATACCTCTAGGTCAAGAGTATGACCTGCAAGTACAATTCAAACTTGGCATGTTAATAGATAAAGCTGGTATTCTAAACAGAGTATATATAAATAAGGTGGAAAATTTATTTGAGATAGAACTAGAATTAGTATAGATTGTTTCTCAGTTGTCGGTGTCTGCAGAGTAGCTGCAAGAACTTAAAGTATGTGTACAGGGTGACTTTTGAACTTCAGTTACTGCATAATATCATGATGTCAGGATGGTCAGATAATGGGAAGTCACTTCATTCTGTTATTAAAGGATACTTTACTTATAGCGAGGAGCTTTCGTTTATCAATTGCTTATGATTTTAAAAAGACAGACATTATTTGTACACATTGTCAAAGAGATATCATAAACATAATTCACAATTCACACCTACGCTTGACTATTGGTAAAGAAAGGGATTATGATGTCTTTCAATGACCTGGTGTGTCTGAACAAATAGAACAGATAGTTTAGAAACACTGTAAAGTATGTATGTGCTGATCCAACCAGGGGAATTGTACTTCATGACAGTCCTTACACACATAATAGTTTCACAGTTAAATAGTAAATGATCAGTTATCAGCCTGTTACTAGCATAGCCAGAAAATTTGTCATCAAAAATTACCTTCTGCTTGAAGGCCTGAAGAGAATTTCTGAGTACCCATTCAATTGAGTAGGTTATTCTTGAATACAACTAGGGTACTACTTTGCTTAATCTGCAGAGGTAGTTTATTCCATAGGTGGGGAATATGCTGGGATACAAGCCTATTGTCTTTGGATGAAAAATGAAGCTGACTTACTGCACAACAAACATACACATTGCTTTCTGTGCCCGCATTATTACTGAACGTTTCCATAGCATGTGCAAGTACATGGCACAAGTCAGAGTGATTTTATCGAGTTAAAGTTAGTAACTGTAAGACATGGAGTGCCCAAAGAGGTCATGTAGGATAATGGCTCTCAATTTCTGACTTTTCTAACTTTCAAGATCAATAGGAATGAAGTCATATTTCAATGAGAACTGGGTATCCTTAAAGCAATGGGCATATGAAACACATTGCCCAAATAGTGAAAAATTTCATCAAGAAATGTGACTACCCCAACCCATCTGGTTATTTTTTTCTATTCCTGAATATTTATTTATTTATTTCTCATTTATTTATTTTTTTCATTTGTCTACCGGGAATGTCCAACTGGGCCTAGAAGCCCCACTTTCATTGGAGGGCCAGGGAGAAAAGCTCCACATATGCACACATACAATAGATTTGAGACAGCAGAAATATTTACAGTTCACAATCAAGGATACAAAATGACAAGATACATAAATATACAGATACACACAATTCAATCTGCTCATTTGTCTCCACCATAAGTAATTAATTGGTAAGTGCTTGAAGTCCAAAAATACCTACTTCCTTTTTTTTCTGTTTGTACATGAAAATAAGCAAACAGCTGTGGAACTGCTAAAGGAAGCAGAACATAAGCAATTGTTTTGTTTTGTTATGAGAGAGCAGCAATGAATCATTCTGTTCTGCAAAAATAAGTGAATAGACAACTAACTAAATACAAAATGTACTTCGGATGTTTTGTTGGTACATAATAAAAAGCAAAGAACTGTGGAAGCACTACAAGAAAAGTGTAACAAGCAAAAAAAATATTTAGCCAGAGTAGCAAAGAATATTTTTATTCTGCAGACAAGGAAAATGATTCAGGACATGTTTTGCAGTTCAACAGAGTTTCTTACATCATATCTCGTTCAGGGTCCTGCAATCTGAGGAGGAAGAACGCAATTAAACTATCAAATACTAAAAGAGATGTTCTCTGTCCAATAGTGATCAAAACAACATGAATTACAAAGAGAGAAAACCATCAGCTGACCTCTACTGAATTGCAGCAAAAATTTGCAGCTGTGACTAATATTAAGCAGAATATGATGAAACCCTCATTTGATTCTAAAACAGCTTTGCTGTCTACTAAAAATGATTGTTGTGCTCAGAAAAACAGCTCTTACTAGACTTAATTTTGTAAATATTTTAGGTCTGAGAGACTGAAAAAATGGATATAGTGATATATGTGTCTTGAAATATCTGTGTTTCACAAAAATCAAGTAATATTTTTTTGTGTAAGTCACATGACACAGAGTAGGTGTAGCATTTAAAGTAATGTATGCATACATAAAATATTCTATGCAGCCTTTCTGTCAAAGTAAGACTGATAGCACATATAGAGGTACATACATTATAGTGTGTATATCTTTAAGAGGGCTACACTGCTGGGAGTATGTGTGTCATGGTCAGATTAGGTGAAGTATCATGGTTTCAGATCTATATATTGGGATCTTCCGTCGATTGTTTCTGGCAAAGCTATTATCTGAGTAGGTAAATTATGCTGGTCGCTCTTCCTACACGATTTGGTGACCTTAGAGTAAGCCTATATAAGTGAGGGTATACAGGAGGGACTACCCCCTCCCAAAAAAAACACTGGCTTTGATTTTTAGGTAGCTGCAACTCACCCGACTTCACATTAAATTTCATTTAATGTATTTAGCTGGATTGCATATTAAAGGTAATAGTATTATGCAAGTGTAGCTGGAGAATTAGGTTAGAGTACTTAGGTCACAGGAGGGTAGAATAGGCTGAAATATTGCACTCCATCATGATATCAAGGTATTTATTAATAGAGATAATGGCAATAAGGTTACTATCTTCTCCTAAGCTTATGAAGACATACCTTGCTTCTGGTAAAGCTTTTATTTTCTAATAAAATTGCCCTGGTCTTGCATAGGGTGAACAGCACAACAGGCTATAGTCTTTTTTTTAGACTGCATATATTACCCCATAACAAGGAGACCAGAAAAATAAACATATTGTCAGTTAGGCTTTAAAGAACTACTGTCAGATATTACTAATAGAAAAGAAAACACAATATGGATCCTTATATAACCCCCAAAAGTGACAGACTATGGGAGGACTAACTTCTTTGAGACAATAGTGGAACAAATGGCCTCCGATTTCCATAATAATAAAATGAGCCCACTCTTCTTAAGATTTTGGATAGGGCTTAAGAAAAGTGCTGTAGCATGTGTTCTAGAAATTAGCCATCTTAGACTGGTCAGTTATGTGTAGCAGGGCACACAGCAAAAACTGGGCTGTCTCTTGCAGAAAGACAATATGGAATGCATAGATGATGCCTGCACACAATCTGACAAGCCTCTGTAACAATTTACCAATTAACTGAGAAAGGCTGTAAACCTTAAGCTTACCAAGGCATCAATGCCTCTACCCTGTAGCATAAGGGAAGGAATGGCCTTGTTCAACAGTGAAGGACATGTATGTTCCTGTAGAATCTGATTTATGTGAATATTAAAAAGACAGTGAATAGAAGTACAGATACGGTGGGGCAGGGGTGGCCATCAGCTACTGTAGACCTTCTGGGTTTAAAGATCTTAGCATTCTTCATAGATTTCTGGACTATTGCTTTAAAGCAGAACCTTCCTACATGATGCACGATGAATGACGAATGAAGACATTTGATCGTATTATATTGTCTTAAGAATACATTTTCCATGTGGTTCAGTGCATAGCAACTGTGTTTGGATGCAGATGTGGTAAAGGCATTTTAACTATTTTCTGACATACTCATATGAGGTTTTATGCAGCTCTAAAACATCTTAGTTGCATTCTTGTTAATACTTGCTTGCTCTGAGAAGTAACATTATCAAACTTCTCTGATACCACTTACATATTTATGCATTAAAGAAAAAACAGCTGACATAGGTTTCCTGTCTTTGTTTTTATAATGCCCAATCTGCATACAGAGTTTTCTGCACTATGGTAATTCAGGGCCATGGGAATCTTCATCTGTCTTTGTCAAAACTAGTAGAAAATTCTGTATTTTTCTGAACATGCTTTTTCAACTAGTACAGTATGCCATTAAGAGAAGGATGGGGTAGCAAATGTGAGGTAGACAGGGTTTAATTAATTGTCATTTAATGGCTAATCATAGAAATTCCTGATGTTCCTAACTCACACTGCTCTGCCATTATACAGTACTGGTGACTGATGGATGTATAATGAAAAGTTGTGCATCCCTTAACTAAGACGCAAAACACAATAACTGTAACAGCTAACTGTCATCACCACAACATCATAACAAATCAATATTTATGAAATTGCAAACCACAACAAAGTAATTATTTTTTGCAGGGGGGGGTGGTGGTTTGGTACTCCTCTACACACCAATATGGGAGGCTCTGCCCACACCACTGAACTCTGTATATATCACCCCTAGGAATTTATACAAAGTCAAGGAAAACAGAAATTAAACCATGAAATGAAACTTACCATTTCCCTTTTGTTGCAGTCAGACAACCTCAAAGCTTGGATTACAGTACCTGTAACAAGACAACACCTGATGTACTGAGACATTGACAAAATTGCATATGCATGACACGTAACACTTTAAGTGCTGACAATACAGAGGATGGGAAACCACAGTGCCCATATTACTGCTTATAAGCAGTAGAAGACAGGACAGTAATCATAAACATGTTTGAAGAGAATGGGAAAAGCCAGAATGTTCTTCGGCAGTTAAGTGAGACACTGATACACCATACAAGAGGCACAAGTCCTGAAGTTATTTTTATTTGGATGTAGAATAATATGATGAAAACCATTGATCTTTGATTGTTAAAGCCAGGAATTATTATTAGTTATGTACCAAATACACAGCTATCAGCTTTCTCAGATTTTGCCTCATATTTTTGCCCAAGGTCTTGCAAAATTCTTGATTTTCAGATACATCACTAAGGATTTCAGTCAGTAATACCAGACATTAGAGTTTCATACATCTTGTTCTTCAGAAAATGCATTTGATGCAACATCTATTCTTCTTTTAACATTCTGAGTGAATTAGGGTGATATTTATGAAATGTACCTGCTTTTTGGCCTTTTTCCCTCATTCTTTATTAGCTTAGTCCTTGAGTAAAAAAGTTGAGGTATGTCAACAGATGTTGGTCTCAGCCAAGATAATCACTGCTAACTAGGAGTAATTTGATAACTAATAGTTTGCTGAGACGAAGGACCCCCATATTTATATGGATGCACAGCTAATGCAGTTCCACAGCATCTCCAACATCACTCACTGCCAAAACCTAATTACTTAGTAAGCAGAAGAATGATGTTACTCCCATTATTTATATCGTCATGTCTTTAGTGGAACTGCATGTCTTCAGGGAGGTCACCCTTGGTCTCCCCCTTCCTTTCTTATTTCTCCTTGCCTGAAACAGTTATTAAACCAATTTCAGCTCTGAGCTAGTATTTGTTCTCAGTCAACACCAATTCAGTGCACTCAACTGTCTCCTGCAAGCAAATATATATATATATATATATATATATATATATATATATATATATATATATATATATATAAAACAGTGAAGTCTGCAGTTTGAACACCAGTAAGTGGGCAATATTTGTCTGTAATTTATAAATATTATGGCAGCTTAAAACAAAGAACTTTGTCCGGTATAATAGCTCCATTTTCTTAGACCACAGCAGTCCCAGTGGTACTTTTTCCTTTAACTGTGCTCAGTTCATTGTTTTTAGCAGTTCACTATCTCCCTTCCTTAAGTTTATTTCTCTTTTTGTGTAACCACTTTTAAGTTGTCAGCCAGCATTTTTTCAGAGATGAACTACTGCATTCTGTCTTAGTTTTTCTCATTATTTTGCTGGTTTGTGGTAGTTGATTTAGGCTTTTGGACTTTGCATTTCAAAGTCTATATATTGTTCAGTTGGTCAAACAGTCAACTGCAATTTTTTTTTACTCTTATCACCATTAGTCAGGTCTAGGTGAAATTGGACTAATGCTCATAGTAAAACTGTATTCTAGAGCAACAAAACCAAAGACATTCATCTGCTAGCACAGAGGTCTTCAAAATGCATTGCTCCTTTTTCTTAGTAGATTTGTGATTGTTTACCTCAAGTCACTGGTTGTTTTCTCTGTTTCTTGACAAGTTTTCAACGGACTTTGTTTGCCCCCACTAATGTTTGGGCTCAGCCAGCTCCCCTACTCTACCCTCAAATTGCACCCACCCCATCTTACTATACATTTATATTTCTGTAGCACCACCCACATATTCCTGTAACCAGCGCCATCAGTTCCTTCCAGTAGTAAAACAATCAATACAATTGCTCACAATATTAACACCCACTCTAATTTACCACTCAAGCCTCTCTCACAAATTGTCTTAATCCTTGCCTCCTATAACTATCAAATTACACCTCTACAACCAACCCACTACCTTCCTAACATTTATCCTAATTTACAACAAAGATAAAACCCAAGTTAAATAAGATGCCCCAAAGTCAGATTATTTTACTATTTCTCCTCACTCTATTAGCCTTTATCACCAATTATCAAAATACCTCCTTCAAATACTTAAGACTTCAACCAGTCCTCACAAAGACTATCAACATTTACCTAGCCTGTCTTTCTCCATAACACACTAACTCTAAAAACAAACCACATCTGATTTGTTTTTCAATACATATCTTAAAACCTAGCATCCAAATTTATAATCAAATATCAAACCAAGACCAAAATATAACCGGCCACACTCTTCCCTCTGTAAAATATCAATTAAAAAAATTGGCAGAGATATTTACCCCCAACCCTGGTACCATTGTTCATAAAATAATCACTTCCAACCCTAAAATAAACCAGTCACCTAATATATCTCAGCAAAAAAAAAAAAAAAAAACAGAAAGCAAACTCACCTTATTAAATATTAACCTAAGAAGTATGTGCAACAAAATCCATGACATACATGCTTATCTTGCCACATACACTCCTGATATAGTCGTAGCTACTGAAATATGATAAAACATGAGATCACCTCCCAGGATACAATATACTCAGACATGACAGACAAAACAAGCATGCAGGTGGTGTGGCCAGTTATATTTTGGTCTTGCTTTGATATTTGATTATAAATTTGGATGCTGGGTTTTAAGATATTTATTGAAAAACAAATCAGATCTGGTTTGTTTTTAGAGTTAGTGTGTTATGGAGAAAGACAGGCTGGGTATATGTTGATAGTCTAAGCATCACCTTACTTCCACAGGAAATACCTACATTTAACAATGCTGAACTTCTAACAACACTCCTAAAAATCAACAGTAGGAAAACTATATGTTTACCAGCAATTCATATACCACCAGGGAATGACATTAATACTACTGAAAGCATCCTGTACTGGATATCCCAGAAAATTATCCATTAAACTACAATACTTGGAGACTTAAATATAGACTGGAAACTTAGAAATTCCACTACCCCCACTGAATCCACAAACTTGTACAACATCAGACAAGTAATAATCACACATACTAGAATCAATAAAACTTCAGAGAGACACTCAATATTAGATTGGATTTGTACAAACACACCAGACAAACTGATAAATGTAGGTTGTCTATTAGATAGCCTAAGTGACCACATACCAACATATGCTATTAGAGCTCACCATAACCTAGATAAACATATTATCTATAATCAAATATGAAATGCAACCAATTTCAGCAAATACATTTTCAATGAAACACTAAAATATATAACTGGAATGTACTTAGAACAATGCCGGTAGATACTGCTGTAGACCACTTTAATAATGTATTCTTACAGACCTTAAATAATCTAGCACCAGTACTTAATAAAAGAGTAAAGTCCAACCCCTCACCATGGCTGACAAAGGAAACAAAAAAAAATCATGATAAAAAGGGATAAAGCCTGGAAAAACTGGTAATCTGGTAAAATAGAACTCAAAATGCCCTCCAGCAATTTAGACATCTTAGAAACCTTGCAAAACTTCATGTCATACAGGATAAGCAAACATACTATACCATCCTACAAGACAAACATATAAATAACCCAACACTTTTTTGTCATCACTAAATAAACTAGTCCACCTGGCAAGGCCACTAGTCCCTCTCCAAAGACAAACAGTATGACAGACTGTATCTCCATACAGTTTAATTCTTACTCTATACAATCAATATTATGTCTCTTAGACACTTATACATCTGTTGCCCCCACTCTACCCCTTTTTAATCAAAATCACCCACAGCTCCTCAATTTTAATCCAGTAACTACCTCACTTGTAAGGAAGTTGCTCCTTAAACAAAAACTACTTCTGTAGCTGTAGGCCTTCTACCATCAGACTACCTAAAACGGCTGCAGAAGTCATAGCCTTTCCTGTGCCTGTAGTAATTAATAGGTCCATAGCAGAAATATACATCCCATCACTGTGGAAAAAATCCTACATCATACCACTGTACAAAAGTGGTGCATCTGCAGAGTTTAATAACTACAGAGTGATAGCAGTTCTCTCCCTGTCTCCCAAATATTAGAGAAATGCATCCATGTGCAACTGATACAATACCTAACCTCAAATAACCTGCTCTGAGAGATACAACATGGCTTTAGGCCCCAGCACAGCATCACTACTGCTGTACTACATTTTACTAATATAACTCACAGCAAGAGGTTCTCCTGTTCGATTCTGGGCTGGAGTGCCTTCTGTGTGGAGTCTGCATGTCCTACTCTCGGTTGAGTGGCCTCCAAAAGACATGCATGAATGGGCGTGCCTTCGCTGAAGGTTGGGCATTGGGCTGGCAACTTGGCACCATAAAAATCAACTGCCAATCATTAGCGGATTGGAGTTCCGCTGTGGCGACCCCTAACAGGGAAAAGCCGAAAAGACAAACAACAACAAATAAACTGACATAGAAATGATGGTCTGCTTGCATCCATCATGTTCTTAGACTTGTCAAAGGCATTTGATAGTGTCTCACACCAGCAACTGCTCATTTGACTCTCCTCAACAGATCTTTCCCAGTAATCCATTTTGTAGGACTGGAAGGCAACAAGGTATTAAATGGCAACAGACCTACTCATCCTTTCAACCAGTTACTACAGATGTCCCTCGGGGTTCTAGCCTGGGTCCCCTACTATTTAATATATTTATTAATGACCTCCACTCACCATGCTAGTTTAGTTCAGTATGCAGATAACTCAACATTAATGTGTGAGGCATCAAAAATAAATATGCTCTAAGACATTACCCAAAAATCTTTCTCCTCTGTAGAAACCCGGCTCAAAGAATCAAACCTCTTAGTGAAGATCAAGAAAACTAGGTTAATGCTTTTCACCTCAAAAAGTTGCGAAAATCAAAAGCAATCTTTTAGTATAAAGTCAGCAAATTATGCTGTCATTGCAACTGTGACTCACAGTAAATTTCTAGGTGCTATTCTAGACGACAGTCTCAAATATGATCATCATATACTGCACAGCATTAAATCTACACACCAGAAGCCAGGCTCTTTACCTTTTTAATTTCTCCAAGCCTTTTGGGTTTCTAATATAATGACAGGAATGGACCCCATTCCTAAGTTAAGGTATAATTAAAGTTCATGAAATTTGTATTGTTTCAATCTTTGATATTAGCCAGAAGTGCTCTTTGCAGTACCTGCAATTTGACCAGTAATGACTCTTTCTTAAATTTGTATGGAGTTCTATGTATCGGTGCCATACTTAAGTACGATTGTAAATTATTTTTTATAACACCCATTTCTCCAACTACTACGGGAGCTGTCTGGGTATCTTTCTCCCACATTGCTCTCATTTCTCTCTGCAACTTATTTATTTTTATTTATTTATTTATTACATTTGTTTACCGGGTAGGGTCTGACTGGGCTAGGGGCCCATTTTCAGTGGAGACTCAAAGAGAAAAGCTCCACAGTATTTCAAACAACAATGATTGCAAACAATACAGACATTTTTACAATATAATTGATAGAACAATACAGGCAGTAGTACAAACAGAGCAATTGTACCATACTTTATGACTTTGTGTCTCTCTGTATGTAAGACACTGTAGTCACTGGGTGCAGGGATTTCAATAATCAATGCCACTTTTGTCTTCTTTTCATGGACTATTATATCTGGTTTTCTTGCATTTATTTTTGAACTCTTGGTAATGAATGATCCCATGTTATATAAACTTCATCATTTTCTATGATGCTTTGTAGGTCATGCCATGCTTCCAGTGTTTTTAGGTACTTCAATATTATAATGTTTGCACAATTCCAAATGCAACAATCTTGCTACATGATTATGCCTTTCAGTATACAGTCCTTCTACCGTTAGTATATCACAACCAGAACAAGATGTGCAACTGTTTCCACTTCTGTTTTACAAAACATACATTTGTCTGTTTCTCCCACATATTCAATGGACTTTGTAAACCAATGTGTACGTAATCCATATCGTGGGACACCAAGTTGGTTTTGGTTTAAATTTACCTCTCCTTAACCATTCCTACATTCGATCCTGATCAACATGAGGTTCTTCCAAGAGTTTACTATACTTGCAACTGTATGTATACATTTTCCACATTTCTTGCCTTCTCATTTGATCTTTCACTTTATATTCTTTATTTTGTTTTATGGCACATTCAGTGGCTACCTGGTTTGATATCCATTCCTGCTTGACATCGATATGCGTTTGCTAAACTAAGCAGGGAAGTCATCTTAGACTTGTTCTCCTCATGTTTCAAAACGTTCACTACATTTGGGTCTTGTAAGTTCAGCAGATATGTATGCAGTCCCACTATCACAGATCTATACATGTAATCAATTTCAAGGAGGCCCATACCTCCTTCAGAACAGGGAATATATAGTCTTGGTATGCACTGTTGTTGTTGTCTTTTGGCTTTTCCCAGTTAGGGGTCGCCACAGCGGAACTCTGGTCCGCTAATGATTGGCAGTAGATTTTGACAAACGCTGACGTGCCAGCTCAACGTTCAACCTTCAATGAAGGCATGCCCATTTACGCATGTCTTTCGAACGCCCACACTGATTTTTATAAATCATTTGATGAGCATGAAGAATCCTTCTTGTTTTCCTGTACAAACTATCCAACACCTTTTGGGGCCAGTCAATAACTCCAACACTGTAAGTTAGGACAGGAAGAGAAAATCGGTTTGTAAATTGGACTTTGTTCCTAGATGTCAGTGCTGTATTTAGTATTAATTTAAGCCTTATAAAATATTCCTTTCCTGAGTTTTATTCACATTTATTCATGCTTTATTGTTGACCCTTTATCAATTCCCAAATATTTATATACTCCCTCTTGCTCAAGTTCTTTATATTACATTTCTGTCCCACACTGATGTTTTCTTGGTGCTGTGGCTTTCCTGCTTTAATGGTTGCTTTTGCACATTTATCAAGACCAAATTACATTCTTATATATCATCTGAAAAAGATTTGACCACTTGAAGTTGTCCTTTCATTTCCTCATCTGATGAACTATACAGTTTTAAATCTACAAAAAGGATCCCTTTATAGGATCAATTGATTCAATACTGCAAGAAAAGCTCTAGCCAACACCTTGTTACTGCTGAATCTCTTATACGCTGCTCTTATACTAACAAACATAAACAATACTCAAAGAAAGAAACTTGCTTCCTGCCAAAATAAAATAACTAAATTTGCCACCAGTCTCCCTCATAGGACCCACCATTATTTTAGCTTAAAGCAATTAAATTGTCTTGAACTGCAAAACTGTCTAACACAACTGACTATAGCACACAAACTCATCCATCATCCAAAAAACTGCCCTGCACTACAAAACTTATTACTACCCTACTGTCCAGCAAGGGACCTCTGGTTTAGTAACACATTTGTATTACTTACAAATAAGTCAAATAATGTTGTAGAAGACTTACTCTACTCCCAATGTACTGCTAAACTCTGGAATAGTATCTCCATGCAAATAAAACTCTCCAACAAACTCAGTAATTTTAAACCACTGCTTAAACAATATCTTATACAATCCTGGATCTGTACATGTTCATCACAGGGTTAAAACTTTTTCACTGTATAATGCTATCCAAATACTCAAACATATTACTCTGAACTTCTTACTGAAATGACAAAACAACTTTTATACATAACTGCTGCCTATACAATCCACTAAGTTTTGGTTCCGAGATCATACTGAGTTCAAATACATGTATATCTATCATTTCAGAAATGTTTATATGTACATCAAGATTATAAATTGCGATATTTATGAATATGTATCATCAGCTGTGCATGCACTCAATGCAGTAATGATGACATGTCTGTTGCTAAATGGTACTGGTATGCAATAAAAGTTAATAAGCACCTTTTTAGCACTGCACCTCAATGCTGTGCATCACACACAATCGCACAATAATCCTTTAAAGAAAATAAATAGGGAAGATAGGAAGGTGGTAAAATGGGAAGCAAGCAGGGGGGAAAAACAAAGTGAAAGGAAGGCAGGAATGTGCAGAAGGGTGTAGGAAAGAACCATAGCTATCCAGTTCCTCAACAGTAACAACTGACCACATGTACAGTTTATTACCTGAATTTGGATTGTCACCACCTCAGAGAGGGGTGACAACAACATAGCTGTGTTGCGAAGCCAACTGGACCAAATTAAGTTTGTCAAGTAGACACGTGTGAAATGGAGAGCTATGTATGGGCCATAATCTTTTTTGGGACAAATGACCTTTTTTTCTTTAAAGAGAGAGTGGAATGTTGGGGAAAGGACATTGGCAAGTCTATGACAGGCAAGCTGGGAAGGTGAGGAAGCATTTACAGACAGACAAGACATACAAGACAAGAGACAAGTTTGGTGTAGGACACAAAAGGGGTGAATGCCTTAGTTGGGGTGGGGGTGGGGGCACCGTAGACCTATTGACATCATGTTTGGTGACAGTGAGAATGAAGTCCTCACCCACTGGACTGTCATCACTGTCACCTCATTGTGGCAATGGCTGCAGTGTCTGACATCTGTGTGTCCTTGTATTTTTTAGGACGATAATGGAGAGCAGTACCAGACCTGGTACTTCAGTTCAGATGACAAAATCACCCTCTCTGCCTCTGCTCCCAGAGGGAACCACAGGCCTATCCTCTGGGGCAGAACTACCTGAGGGTTCAGGTAGGACAGGGGGTTGCTGTTAGGCTGCAGTCCAGAAGTGCTGGACCTTGATGCTGTAGCCAGTGGAGGGAGTGTAGGCGGTTCATGAGGACCCTGCCTACCCTGCTGTGCTGTAGTGATAACATAAATACAAGTAAAATTCCATAATGAAATAAAACACAACACAAAATAATGGACATCATAACATTAAATAAAATGTAAGCATATAATAATAAATTAATACAAAAATTATAAATAATAGAATTACAAACACAATTAAAATTAATATGAAATGAAAAGGTATTTAACAGGAAAAAAACAATAGAAAAATATATAATAAACAAAACATAGATAATAAACATAATTATGATAATGAAAAATATGATTATATACTTCATGTAATAATAACAGTAGAAATAATAATAAAAAAATACCAATAACATAAACAACAAATGAAGAGAAGGGGTGGGGGTGAGAGAAAAATAGCATTAGCAACCACACAGATAATATACAATAATATCTACAAATAATGTACAATATTCTGCTACATTTTACTTACAGCAATACAAAATGCTAACAAATGCCTTTATTACTGTGAATACTACCCTGTTGCTGACACAGACATACTATACTGCAGATCATATCGCATCCAACAATCATACTTGGGGGCATATATTGCACATATGCATGTTGCATGTGCACTGACTACATTTGACAGCAGGCCATACAAACCATAGCTATAGAGGTCTGCACTTCTAATGCTATCAATATGAATGCATAAAAGTACTGTACTTTTACTGATGATAACCTAAAACAGTATTCTAAAGAGTTGGTTTTAAAGGTGAGGAGTATGATATTTGAACCCACAAGCAGTGTTAATTGTAAAACTGTACCTTTCCTTTGTAATACAGCATAAGGCAAGCACTCTTTTCTTTTACACTTTATAGATACAGGCTCATTTCTATGATGAAAATCTGCAGCATGCTCTTGTTCCTGGTATACAAGTCATACTTTACATTGCAATATGTATGTCAACTTAAATAAGTACTGTATAATTAGGATGTGTGGTTTTCAATTTTAACACCACTGTCTACTCTAATACTGGACTGTTGTTCTAACTAACATACTAATGCATGCATGCTTTTGCTTTACAATGGAAAAATACATACTCAATGTGATACAAGTTTTTACTACAATAAGCTGTATTTACTCCTAATGCTAAAATAACAGTACTGTTTGGAAGCATACATACCACTTGCGTCTCTCATCCTTCTCATTCTGTTTTCATAGGTCTGCACATTCAGTTCCCTTTCTGCATTAGCTGTAGGAAAAAAAGAACACAACAGAATACCATTAAGAACACCAATAATGAACATATGCAGCTGCTACCCCTATAAACAGTGCCTGTATGTTATACTTCCACATCTGTGGAGTGCCATCATTCCTGAAGTCCACGATCCAATGGTCGAGGGTATGCCTCTTCCTCATCCTGAGGTCTCAACTATAATGCTCGCCAGTGTGGGGGGATACTGGTAACACTGGACAGATCCTGGGCCAAACTATTCCTTGGATCCGATTTGTAATCTGGTCCATGATAGTGCTCCTGCAACAGCTGGGGTCCATAATCATTCACTAAGAGTCCAACAAACACTTTGGACTCCAGCACACCCCACCTTTGAGACCAAAATCTCAGAAGATCTCTCTGAACACCAGCCATGTCCAATAAAGTTGAATACCCATGTATAATGACTTTTCCCACCAATTCCAGTTATGATACATACTGAGAACACACACTACTGGACTTTGCAACATTTGAAAATGGCGCACGCTGCTTAGCATCGTGCAAACCATTTCCCATGTTTGCATAATGGAAAACAATAAAATGATGTCCATTAATACAGATATTATCATATAATTACACAACTGACTATATTACTGTGTCATGCATCAGTAAAATACTTAGGATATGAGAAATACTAGGCAACTGCTATAACTAAGGGTGACTATAATGTGAGGTGGGACACTATTGAAAAAGAGAGATGTTTGCTGTAGTAGAACCATGGACCTTATACATGGTAGTCCTACACTCACGGCTGTTGCCAATAGAAGGACCAAAGAATACATGTGCATGTTGAATTACATTGCAATTTAATGTTAGGACATATTTTGTAAAATACAAGTTGCATTCCTTGTATCAGAACCCTGGACCATGTGAACTTCAGTACAACACTTAATATCTGCAACCACAGGAAGAGTTACATGAAAATCTACTACATTAGTATGTATCCTTAGGTTCTCACTGTTATACCTAGAGCAACGGCACTTAGTGGGTTTGTGCTGTGCAGACTGACATTAAGAGAATGTATCCCAGGTCTATTTTTAGATATCTGGTTCCCATGTCCTACCTGGGTGGCCCACTTCTACAGTTTGTGCACTGCCATTGTGCATGCAAACCAGCTGCGCATAACTGATGCCATTTGTGCAATGTGGAAACTCCAAATACTGAGATGAGAACTAGTGATAATAGGCAGACTATAAAAACAATGTATCACATACTCTACTAGAGTATGTAACTACACAGGAAATATCCCCACATAGTTCTACAATCAAATTCACCATCCGATACACATATCAAAGTCAGACTGCATGCCTTAACCCTGTGTTTCACACATACACCTTTGTAGCAAGCAGCAATAGGCATTCTGCACCATCACTGTCAACCTCTTACAGCAGGGAAGTTGGACAAAGACACAATTATTGGGGTGACCAAGGCCTATAAAAAGGGACATTCTATAAGTATTGTTATTACATACTTAGGAAGTGAATACAATAACAGGTTATGCATTAGTGTGACTGTTCTGAAGGATATGAAGTCTGAAACTCAAATGTGTGCCATCAGTCCCCCTCAATCCTCAATGATTTGCCAGTTATTAGACAGACTACCACAACTGTATTAGAAACAGACCAGATATATGAGTCCAACATCTGTACATTCTGTGAGAACCTGTACAGCTGACAGGGATGTTCAGCACACAAAAAAATTGAAAATAATGTACAGTCATAATAAATATTACAAGTTACCTGCACACTTTGTGAAATCTTTCACTTTTACAATGCTATAGTAACTGATTACACACACCGTTATGATATTTGTTTGCAAATATATGGCACTGTTTCACATGTCTGTGTTTCTTGGTCATTCATCAGTTATCTGCCCAGTAGTCTGGAACAAATACTGTATACACCATTCAATATTATTTCATTTACAATGTCAAAGGATATTAACTTGTATTAATATGATATGCAGTTGCCAAATAAGGAAAGACAGGTTGGATGTCACAAACAAGCATTGAATGTTCTTTTGGGGATGGGGGCAGTAAAGATGTGTATCTGCTATGGCGCTAACATGACTGTGTGGGTCTGGTTACCCTACTTGTCTGGCATCCTGCCTGTCATATGATTTAGTATGGTTGAGAACTGTCATCTGTAATGCATCTCTAGTACAGATGCATACTGCTGTCAGAGGATGGTTTTAGTCTCCTAGGTGTTGAGTCACTGTGCTATGGCTTGTCTCATATCCAATGAAAGGACTCACTGAGCATGGCTATGTCTGCCTACAACCACACCTGTTGTTGGTCCATCCTCAGGGTCACCATTGGCCTGTGGCTATGGTGACCTTGGCATTGTTAGTAGGATGTGTTCACAGTCCCCTTGATGATCTTGCTGCAGATGTTTCCACTAAATTAACTTGGGTAGTATAGCACATACTATGAGCATTGAGGGACATGTCAGTGGATTGTAATGGTGCCCTCGGACAGAGGTATGTAGGTACTGGCACTGTGAGTGCAGTAGCTGCTAAACATTCTGTATGGCATTACTGGTTAGACTGTGTGTTGCATTATGGTGTTTGTGTGTGTGTGTGTGTGTGTGTGTGTGTGTGTGTGTGTGTGTGTGTGTGTGTGTGTGTGTGTGTGTGTGTGTCTATGTGTGCGTGTATCTCTGATGGGTTTCCTCAGCCATTAGTCTAGTGCACAGCATGCATCCACACCTAAGTGGGCCTTGGAGACATCCCCCATAGCACACATCTGGTGCAGTTGGGGAATGTGGCACATATGCAAGTTATGCTAACTGCAAGGGTTGCCAGCACACACATTCCACATGGTTCCCATGACATTACAGATAACTTAGCAGTAGTTCTAGTGGTAGATCTTACAGTTAATGTAGACCCTACCCTGTTCCCCAGGTGTTGTTCTCTTGTGTACATGACTGGGATTTATGGCACACATTACTGGAGAGTAGTATGATATATGTTACAATTGTAGCATACTCGTGATCCTCACCTCCGAACTTGTGTTAAAATATATGTTTCATCTGTCATGTTGTAGCATAGCATACAGGAATATTTGGAAGATCCCGGATGCTGATGCTTATAAAACAGCAAGCATGTGTCCTGGTAGTCTGTTAAGTGTACCTGTGATTAACATACTAAGTTAAACACATATCTTATATTCCACTGAGATGGGTTCTCTGTGTTTGGCTCTGTCTCTGACTCAAGGCTGCCAGAGGTCCTACAGCTCCTCTGCTGTGTTGTTGGCCTGCAAAGTCTTCACTCTCTCTGTCAATGGCTATTGGCAGTAGCAGCAGTAGCATCGGCTTCAGCCTGTAGCACACACAAATGTATGTAAACTGTAGCTGCTACTAACACTCTGTCAATGCTTACATTGTATCTGTACTCCACTATTTCCTCACTGCACTTATAAGAAAGGGCATGGTGTCTACATTGATGCCTTATATTTTGTTGAGTAGCTTCACAGGATTGGTTGATTAGCATGCAATTCAGCAATGCATGCTGTAATTAGCATCTCTGAAGCACAGACTAGGTCAGATGCAATCAATTACTAATGTACACCGTTATCAAAAAGGCAACTGTGTAGCTAGGTAAACCAATGTGGATGAGAGTTGTTTTAGAATTCAAACTTGGTGACACATTTATATTGGAACAGTACATTTTAACAGAGGAGTGTTGTACTCCATCAGGTACGTATCCATTTTATTGACTAAATAATGTGTATGTTGGAATGTACTTAGGAATGATGTGAAGTAAATCAGTAGTCATTTGTTAGAGCTGTACTCAGGACATGGCCTTGTTTCTCAGCCATTTGAGAGGTACAGAGGATGTAGAGTAGACCAAAGGTCTAATGCTGTGTGATAACTATGCACATGTTTCATGGATAGGTCCTTTGTGAACACTTTTGAATTTACACTGTTGTTTGGTTAGCACATTTGTCCCTTAGCCTGTTGTATTTCTATTGGGGGGGGGGTGAGTCCCTGCTATGGCACAAACTGCAATGAACTGTTGTGTTGGGTGTGTGAGCATAAGTGACTATCTGTTATGGCACAGACAAGGATATGTTTGTCATGCTACTCTCCCTGTTTTGTAGCCCCCATGTTATTTGTTGACCACTGTGGAATCTTTAAATTGTAATCAAGTGGTGAACACTGAGAACCTTCCTGTACTGCCTTATCTGTACACAGTTTATTTGTACTTATGTGATCCTTATATGTGTTATCATTATTTTGTCTTTCAGAAAACAATATGAGTGCTCGGTGTAGGCCCCTGTTTTCACAGACAGAGAATGACCTCATCACTGAAGCATTAAGGCAACATCATGTCATCCTTATGTCCAGGGGTGGGCCAAATGTCGCAACATGCGGCCATGTGGAATTAATTGATCCAAAATGTAAATGCAGCTGGGCAGTGAAATCGCAGTTATCAGTAGGTGCGATACAGAGCCATAGACAGGATTCATGCTGCAAGGAGGCGTGCTACTGAAGTGGCATGTGATCGCTGGGTCACTGGTGGTAGGCCTGCAGCTCAACAACGCCTTACTGCCACTGACGAATTTGTGGCAAATATTGCCACTCAGGAAAGCTCCCAGCAGTCCATCAGCCAGTATGTTCTGGACATGGTTGCCACTCCTGCATCTCAGGAGGAGCTTCTAGATAGGCTTTGTTAGATCATCGGTAGAATACTGTTGCATTCATTGTGTAATATTATTTATAGCTTTAATATGTGGCAGATTGCTTTTTTGATAGGGTCAATTTGAGGTTGTCAGCCACATACTTGTTAACATTGCAATTGCTATAGCTATAGATTATTGAAAGTATCACCCCCTGTTATACTATTAAATGTGGTTCTGATGCCATTATCTCTCCCTTTACTTTTGTCCAGTGCCATCAGGAATCCACAGATCTAGGCCTCCTGCAGTTGATAAGCAGAATACATTTATGTCAGTAATGTAGAAATATTTCAACATATCTGCTGTTATCTCAGGCCTGCTGTATGAATTGCTGTGCTGTCTGCATACCTATCAACTGTACAGGTATTTGTAGAATATCCATATGTGTTACTCATACCTCTGGTCCATATTTAAAATCATAGTGATTGCGTTGCATACTATTGACAGCTAATTAAAGATTGCAGACATAAAATAATGACAGAACACACATGTCATGGTGAAGCAATACCTGCTATTCTATCACCTTTCTAGGATTGTAAGGCAATATGTCACATTGATACCTATACTTGGGCATTTTTACACCCATTATTCGTTGCTTTGACCTCATTCCTTGCCTTAAGAGGTTGAGAGGTATGAATATCTGTAATAGTGACAGCAACCTAAATTGCTTAACATATATTACAGCATAGTAGTGCAGATATTAGTGTCTTCCTGTTCTGTGTCCCCTACGCCACCTGATGTCAGTATCTCATCAGTCTCTGATGATGATGGTGGCAAAAGTGAGGCATAGCCAGGGGTTACAGAGGCTGAATCTGAGACAGAATTTGACATTCAGTGACCCCCCCCCCCTCATTATCAAGAGACACAGCCAGTATGCCTACGCATACCTAGTGTACTGAGGCCATAGATATCGGACAGTAGGAGGGGAGAAAATTGACCAGGTATGTGTGGCTAGTACTGTGACTTCACTGACTGTTAACACTGGCCATAGCCAAACTGTTGGTGAGGTGTCACACAGGCGGATTGATAGGCGTTTTCAGAGGAGGCCTGCTGTCCCTCCCCAACCTGTTACAGGTGTCTCATCATGTGTCACTCAAAGTATATTTAGGGCCATCATGGAGGCAAAAGCACGTTCTGCAAAGAAATCCAGGAGAATGCTCAGGGTTATAGATGCAGCATAGTCTGACATCTGTGACTCCCTCCACCGTGTTGTTGATTCCCTAGATAGGTTGAACCACAGACCTGGTTCAAAGCAGCAGAAAGCAGCCCTGCACTACCAGGCTATAACTCATTCCACACCTTTTGGCCCCAGAACTTGGACCAAAGTTCCAAAGGTGGTGGTGTTTCCATATTCATAAAGGATGCGCACACCTCCAGACTGGTAGCATCAGAGATACTTCAGGTGCAGCTAACATTGGGTAAGACAGTGATTCAGGTCGTAGCCTGCTATAGGTTCCCAGCCATGTCCCAAGACTCACACTTCACATTCTTAAGCACCCTGGAGAATATTAGGTCCAACCTAACACTCTCATACTGGGCGACTTCAACTACCCCTCCATTAACTGGGAAAACTACTCATATACCAATACACTTGCCCAACATTTCCTGGAATTCATTAATTCCAATACCCTGGACCAGCTCGTTCTTACCCCCACTAGAGGTAGTAACATCCTTGACCTGGTCATTACTAACATGGATGACTGTTGCTCCACACCAATAGTCAACCCCTCCCTGGTTAGATCTGACCACAAACTAATCACCTTGGAAATCCAGGTCCCTCCCCACCCCACCCAGCAAAGATAACCACTATGAAAAACTTCTCCAAAGCTAACTTTGGGCTCCTAAAAACATAGGTGGCTAACTTTATGGCACCCATGCAAATGAAGAATAGTTGCATGACCGCTGAATTATACACCAATGCACTGTACGAACACGTACACAAATGCATGAGTCTCACCATACCCAATAGAACAAAGATGCTCTTCTCCAAAAAAAAGGAAGCCAATCTGGTAGTCCCCTGCCATAAGCAATCTCTACAACAGAAGGAGGAAACTGATGCAAAATAAGGTGAAGTCCCAAGACTGGAAAAACTCCCTTATCAGCCTCAACAAAAAGTTTAGATTCCTCATCAAATCCTCTAAAGCTAGCTATGAAAACAGAATTGCAGCAGATAGTAAAGACAACCACAAGGCCTTCTATAGTTATGTAAAGAATCTCCACGGCAATACTCAGATTTGCTCTGAGCTACTGCACAATGGTACCTCCTATACTGAGCCAACAGATATTGCCAATATACTGGCCGACAGATTCAGTGCCAACTTTACCCCTCCCCCCAAAGGACCAATCACAATACCAGTAGATTGCCAGGCACCCAGCATTACTGCTGCACAGGTTAAAACAGCACTGTCCAAGGCCAAGAATACAGCTTCTATGGGACCTGACAATATCTCTGGCTGTGTTCTGCATGAACTAGAGTGAACTGGCACCTCACCTGTGTGCCCTGTTCAATCACAGCCTCACCTTAGGCTTTATCCCTACCGAATGGTTTACTGCTACAGTCATCCCTCTCTCCAAAGGAGGAGTGACTACAGACCCTGAGAACTATCCCCATTAGCTGGATGAGTTGGATATGCAAAGCTATGGAATGGATCATCATGGACATAATAAACAAGGATATAGGGAATTTCCAAACTCTGGATCCCACACAGTTTGGTTTTGTGAAGGGTAGATCATGCCTGCTCAACCTGGTCTACTTTTTTGAGTCAGTCACCAGAGCTGTGGATGAAGGCAAGGTGGTTCATACAGCCTACCTTGATCTGGCCAAGGCCTTTGATACCATTCCCCACTCAGGAATCACAGAAAAACTCACTAAGCTAGGCATCAACCTCTATATCACTAGGTGGGTTGCAAACTGGCTCACAGATAGAACCCACAGTGTGAAAGTAGCTGACTCCAAGACAGACTGCTGACCAGTCACGAGTTGAGTACCACAGGGTTCGGTCCTGGGTCCTCTCCTATTTGGTATCTACTTCTCTGAAGTCCAGGCCAACACAAAAGGACTCTGGCTGACAAAGTTCACAGAGGATTGCAAGTTGGAAGCTATTATTAACTCCCCAAGTGATGTTGACATCCTACAGAAAGGCCTCACTGAGACCAATGACTGACCATGGCCTTAAGCTCAATGCCAAAAAATGTGTCGTCATCCACTTTAAGAAAAACACGGTTCCCATGAATTACCACATCAATGGTAGTCCACCGAACACAGATGGCATTATAAGAGATCTGGGAACACAGGTTGACTGCAACCTCTCTTTTGACCACCACATTGCCACTGTGGTCAGAAAGTCCTTCTATGTGGCATATCTCATTACTAAGGGTTTTGCATCCAGGAAGAAAACGTCATTATTGTGTCCCTCTACTCTTCCCTCATTAGGCCAATCATCGAGTACAATGCCCCTTTTTGCATGTACCTCACTAGACACCTGCAGCAACTGGAGAGGCTGCAAAAGTACTTCACAAAGAGGATCCTAAGCCTTAAACACTTGTCCTATATGGACAGACTCAAAAAACTCCAACTATTCTCTGTCTCATATCACCTACTTAGAGGCGATCTCTGCTTGACTTACAAAGCCATGTCTGACCCAGCTCTGTTAGAAATGCTACATCTAAAGAAATCCCAATCCCTCCACACCACACACTCCAGAGACTTCAACCTCATTACACAATCAACAGAACATGCTGGAGGGGCAGGCTCCTAACCCAGACACTGCCCATGCTATGGAATAGACTTCCCATACATGTCAAACAGAGCACCTCACTGGCTCTCTTCAAGAGAAATCTTGATGAGTGGCTGGGAAATAAAAAATTCACCCCGGGGATCACTCCAGTGTGGCTCTACTCGACAGAGGCACTGAGAACTAAGGTCAGGTGGCATGATGTCAGGGTAATCATATGGGCTAGGCTTGTAAAGGCTCCAGGGCCATTAGCTTAGTACATGCCTATGAACCTATGAATGAAGGTGTATCTGTCATGGAACACACAGTATTTGTGATGGAACATCTGCTTTGAGGGTAGTGTCGGCCTCCTGGGCATAGGTCAGCAACTACATCTGCTGAGAGCCAATGTGGCCATGCACGATCATGCTCCTAGAGTGGCAGTACATCCACTGCTCCAGCAGAGAGTATACTGTCCACACCTAGATGTAGCAGGCCATGGTGTTGTTGTCCTGGGCATTCCCATAAAGGGACCACATCCAGCAGACATTGGTCACCTTCAGGTAGTAGCACAGCATCTGATCTTGGGCATGGAGGTGCCAGTGCAACTCCTGGCAGAGCCAGTTCTTGTGTTTGGGGGTGGAGATGATGAGCTGTCTGCTCCACAATGCATGGCTCACAGCTGGCTGACATATAGACATGTAGGGCTAGCACTGAGCTTGGCTGTGTTCATGCAGTCACTCACACACCGATGTTACATTGAGGGCACCTACAGAGACACATGCATCATTTACATGTTCTAGCTTGCCTGCTTCTTTTGCTTACTCATGCACACTCGTTAACCTTTTTGTCAGCCTAGGCCTCCTGCACCTCCACACAACACCCTGTGCAAGTGATAATAGCTGTGCCATATCCCTATCATCTCTCTTTTGGGTTCAGGGATACTAAAGCTATGTGTCTAATGCACAGGGTCACTATCTATATTAAAAAGAAGTTATTACCTCCATTTGTGCTGTTGAACTGATAATTGTACCTGTCATTTAGATTGTACATAGCCATTTAGACAATAACTAACATCATGATTTTAAAACTTTATAGTGGATGCTTTTGTAAGGGCTGTGAGTTCAGAGAATTAAATGTGTCTCATTACTACATCTAACTTTTTTTTTAAGGATTGTTTAGTACAAACGTATGGGTGCACATCCAAAGTCAACCCATCAGATTCAGAACTCAGGACTGTATATCAGCACTGAAGAAAAATCTTATCAGAACGGTAATACAGTATAAGGTTCCATTTTGCATGTACATCACCATAGGTTCTGAGGTTCATAGAATGTGACTAGGGTATTGACCTGATGGTGTTTAGAAGCATAGCCATTACATCACAATATAATATTAACAGTCAGATATAATGCATGGCCAAGTTTTGTCTAGCAAGGACCACCCATGTCCAGGAGTGAAGCAGCAGTGATCCTTGACAGATACTGTTTTCACAGCAAGTCATCCAGCCTGTCCTTTAACAGGCTAATGGAGGTGCTCTGTTTGACATGGATTTGAAGCCTACTGCAGAGGAGAGAAATATCTGTCTATCCAGCATGTCCTATGTATGTCATAGTGTACACTGAGGTCCCTGGAGCAGGTACCTCAAATCCCACATTACTTACTCATGTGCAGCATTTTCATCCCATTTTGGCCACAGATAGCCCTGTAAGACATACATAATCTGCCTCAAAGCTATCCATATGATACTGTACACAGTGAGAGATATTTCAGTCTGCCCACAGAAGACACATGTTGGAGATCCTCTGATGTTTTATTACTCAAACATGTATGAGGTCTGTCAAGTTGGTGCAGGTGTCTGACAAAATACATTTCAAAGGGTGTGGATTATATTCATTAATATGGCCAATTAAGGATGAGTATAAGGAATGCTAACATTAATTGCTATTGATGTAACGCCGTTGCTAATCAGATGTAAGATGTAGAAAGTCTACTACCCCACAGTAGATGCAGGATGCAATTGACATGTGTTCCAAGATCTATCAATACAGAAGTGGCAAACAATGTACTCATGGTTATTTTATAATAAGCAGGAACATTTATTATTACCACAGGGTATGCTGATGCCTTTCTGTGCAGTTCATGTAACACCCAATGCTTTGTCAGCAGTCATTAGTGCCACAGACCTTCTGTTTTATTCAGGACTTCTAAGACATATATGTCAAACATGAGGGGCCACAGCACTGACACTTCTGTTACCAAACAGTTGACATGTTTGCTACTTGAGGTGATGTTGCGCACTGTGATTGCATGTTGTTGGTCTGTGATTCCATTTGAAAAACAATTGATAACATAGGATATGATATTCACCTTGGTTAGTTTCCCACTGATAACAAATGGTGGACTGTGTTGAAGGCCTTGGCCAAGTTACTATAGGATGTGTGCACATCTTTGACTTTTTGTATGTCTCTGGTCACAGTCTTGAATCCCACCAGGTTATGCAGCCACAAGATACACTTGAGAACACCTAACTGACACACATCTATTTTTTGGAGGTCACCTATTTCCTTGTGTCTGAGATGCATGGAAACTATATCCATTGCCTTATAGCAGAGGTTGCATAAAGTTATGGTTCTTTAATTAAACTTATATTTTTCCAATCATCTCCTGTGTGATTGGAAAATGGTCACTGCATTCCATTCAATGTGGACAATAGCAATATTGAGACTGTGGCTGAATATGGTGCCTAAGGGAGTAGCTCACTGTTGAAGCACATGAAGAAGAGAGGCCAGAATGCCATCTGGTCCCATGGATATAGTGCTCCTAGTCTTGGAGAGGGCAATAATAACTTTCTCAATGTAGATTCCATAGCTTGGAGGTGATGTTGCACACATGGTTTATAGTAGGTTTGGTGGTCACAGGGGGGACACTTTTCAGTCAAACATTTATGCTAGCAGGTTTTGAAGTTACACTGGGTCAGTGTGTGTGCTACCATATACAATTGGATCCAAATACCTCTGAGTTATATGTATCTGTTTCTAGATGTACATGAAAGCCTGGATATGTTGTTGTGTAAATTATTACCATAGATGCTCTGTGAGGGTTTTTCAATGTGTCTTATTTACACCGAGGAGAGTGGCCTCCTAGTCCTGGAATATAAATGTTAAATTTGTAAACAGCAGTTTATTTCAGTTACTGTATAATATAGTAATGACAGCCATCCACTGGTATGGTTTGTATTTTCGGAAGGATCTTTGTTTGAGCCTATTAGGCAGGGCTGTGTGTATACATTTGTGTAGATGTGTAGACAGGGTATCAGAGAGTACATTACTATAGCTGTCAATGTCCTTTGTGGAAACTGTGTCTTGTAGGTAGTTTATACAATTCCTTAGGAGGGTGTAGTTAACTTGGATGATGTTTATGAACCTGACTCCACCTTTGTGGAGTTCAGTAGCTATATCTACTTCAAACATAACTCCTTATGGTTGGATTAACAGTGCAGGCACTACACATGTGCCATTACATTGTTCACTAATATTATTGAGGTACTGGTCTGGAGTATGTGATAACCTTGTGGGGTGGTGCACTATTTCTTCCATGGAATTTCACTTCACAAACTCCAGGTAATATTGTGCAAGTGAGTTTGTTGTCCTATAATTATCCCGAATAATGGATGAGTACTTTCACTCACCCATGTCTGGGTTGTTTCATTGTACTTTAATTGTTTCCTGTAGTAATATATAGGCTGTGTGGCCTTTCGTGTTTATGGATGGCGACCCATTAATGGCGATAATACGAAGGGGTTTTCTATCCACAGTTTGTTGGACATAGAATAACTCCATATAGTTATCTTCTCTAAACAGTCTTGAGGCATACTAATCTTCAATGTAAATAGATACACCTCTTGCTGTTCACACAACTTCCATTTGCTGTCTGCTTGTTTGGAAGGCATTGTAGCCTTGCCAGGCCAAAGTACTTACTACAGCCTTGAACCAGGTTTCAGTGACTGCACAGACATCAATATATTCACTGCAAAGAATGCTTACAGAGAGTGCAGTTTAAGATGTGAACTCCTAGGGTTTAGCAGCATGGCTCTCACATTGTTGGAGTTGCACATTTTCACATTGGTTATTCTGCTTTTGTTAACTTTTGTAATAAAGGGATTATGACACAGTCAAGTGGTTTATGTCTGGAAAAGCTGTGTGCTCTATCCACCATGTCATCCCACACTGACAGGTACTGTATCACCTTAGAATGATGGCAAGTTCAGAGAATCTGTTTTTCTTTATATAGTGGTATCATCCTAGGTGAGGGTATAATGCTGCTCAAACATCGAGACACACCTGGCTTGGACCCATATTTACATAGCTTAATAATGTGTGTCTTCATATATTACCTATAGTCACATCTAAAGTTGTGTATAGCAAGATGAAATATGCTGGATTAAGAGTGGAACTTGTTGTTGAGAGACATGAATGCATGTGTGCTGTGACAACTATGTCTGCCTCACAAATGACACAAAACATATTCTTTATTAAGTTGGTGAGTGGGGCATCTGTACTTCTCACTATTTAGTCAATTATTATGAATACCATTGTGATACATGCCCATTGCCTTAAGCACTTCTGTGGTGAGACAGTGGTGGTGATATTTCTTATGTGCATTGTCTGCCTGTAGCCTGATTGGGTTTAAGATGTGTCTGCTGTTTAGGATGGTTTGTGGGGAGTACCTCTACACATGATGGTTTGTGTTGGGTGCATATTATGAGTAGGAGTCAAGGTGTGTGAGTGGACACCCTGCTTAGTGTCTCCCTTCTGGAAGCAAGAGAGCACTGATACCAGATTCCAGCTATAGGTGGATCTCTTGAAATTTGCATTTAAGTGATGTAGGAGATACAGGCTATTCAGTGTACATGAGGCATTATCTGCACTGATTCACAAAACCCATGTCAAATATGGTAGCAGGGGAAACAGAGAGGAAATGACAGGTGATAATTGGTGGTTTGAACCTGGTATTTGCATAGAGAATGCAAAAATGAAGGGTATATGTGATCTGACTGCTATTTTCAGGTGAGTAATCTATGCAGTATACATTAGGATGTTCATCATAAGGTGGATCAATACCTCTATTAACATGTAAATGGGTAAATTGCTGCTTATTATGCAACAGAAGTTCTGACAGCTAGATTTGCTGTGCTACATAACATCAGCCATTTTTATATGAAAGCAATTGTACTGACGTATCTGCATGTAAGAGGGCAAAGTTTTACAGCCTCTGCACACAATCCAGAGCAGGTGATAGAAAGACACACTGTTAAAGCCCAAATTGAGTCCAGACACACTAACCTTCAAATAGATACTCCTACTGTACACTCCTGCACAATTGTACAGATGGGGTTTCTCCAAACACAGATGTCATCTTCTTCTTCCTATTCTTTTGGATAATACCATTAGGACTCACTACAGCAGATCATCTGCTTCCATTTCTACCTGTCCTCTGCATCTTGCTCTGTCACACCAACCACATGCATGTCTTCTGTCACCACATCCATAAAACATAACTTAAGCCTTCCTATTTTCCTCTTACATGGCACCTCCATCCTTAGCATCCTTCTCCAACTAAACCCAGCATCACTCCTCAGCACATCCAAACCAACACAATCCCACCACTCTGTCTTTGTCTCCAAACCATACAACATTAGCTTATACTCTAATCTGTGGTTAATACTTCTGTCCATCCTCAGCACACACAATGCGAATTGTAACATCTGGGACTCTGCCAAGACCTGTTATGATACCTGTTTTTTTTTTGTCAGTGACACTATCTGCAACTCATATGACATAGCTAGTCTCCCTACCATTTGTAGACCTTCCCTTTCAATCTAATTGGTAACCATCTGTCACTACTCACTCCTGACAGTCTTCTTCACCCACTCCACTCTGCATGCTCTCTCTTCTTCTCCTGTCTTCTGCACTCACCATTACTCTGAACTGTTGATCCAAATTATTTCACATCATATGCCTTTGCTAAGTTTACTCCCTGCATCCTAACCATTTATCTATCCTCTCTCTCATTCACACACATATATTCTTAGTCTTGCTGACCTTCCTTCCTCTCCTCTGTAGAGCATATCTCCACCTTTCCAGGGTCTAATAAACCTGTTCCCTACTCTCAGTACAGATCACAATATCATCCCCAAAAGTCATAGTCCATGGGAACATCTATGTGATCTAATGTGTCAACCTGTCCATCACCATTGTGAATATGATGTTTGTGCATACAGTAACAGGAATGTCAATGTTGTCTGTCTTATGTAGGATATCCAATAATCTGATATGGCTGATGACATCAGCAGTTTCTGTTGAAGACAAGAGGAATGTGTCCCTTAGACAACTGTAAAATGCTCTGCGTAACATCCACCAACAGCTCATAGACATACACACAGTTGACTGCAGTGAGAATAAAACCCCTACCTATCTATGTTTATATACTACAAACCAGAGTATGCACACACCACAGCACAAGTCTGATGTTAACAGGACTTCAGGTTATATTATGGTAGATGACATCATCAGGCTACGTGGAGGACAAGAGTTTGGAGGACTGCCTTGACTTTCTATTTGTGCAAGCACAAAAGCAATGCAAAACCATGCCATTTGAGAAGTCTGTGTGGGATACACAGTTTCACATTTCTTTATACACACACACACACACACACACACACACACACACACACACACACACACACACACACACACACACACACACACACACGTTGACTGCAGTGAAGATAGAGCCCCTTTCTGTATACATGCACATACTAAAGATGAGAGTACTTAGCACACACACCACAGCACAAGTCTGCTTTTAACAGGACTGCAGGTAATCTTAATGTAGATGACATCAGCAAGCCATGTGGAGGACAAGAGTTTGGAGGACTGCTGTGACTGGCTGTTTGTGCCAGCACAAAAACAGTGCAAAACCATACCATTTGAGAAGTCAGTCTAGGATACACACTTACACCATTCCCATGCACCACAACACAAGTCTGATTTTAGTACGACTGCAGGTGATCTTATGGTAAATTACATCAGCAGGCCATGTGGGGAACAAGAGTTTGGAGGCTGCTTTGACTGGATGCTTGTGCAAACACAAACACAATGGAAAACCATGGCATTTGTGAAGTTGGAGTGGGATACACACTCTCCCTTTTGATTATATGCACACAGACAGTTGATTACAGTGAGATTAGAACCCTTATGTATCTAGGTTTTCAGACTATAGATCAAAGGACTTAACGCACTCACCACAGCTTAAGTCTGGCTTACATAAGACTACAGGTGAAATTATACTAGATGACATAACTAAGCCAGGTGTTCAACAGCTTGGGGGTCCTGCATAGTCACATTTGCTTCATAGTGTTATCTCAGGCTAGTAGCCTAGCAGATGAATACTGTTTAGTAGTCTTGTGTAACAACAATACCCTTATTGAGCCTATTTGTCTGTTTGCATTTGGATGAGTAAGTCTAAGAGTACCATTGATTGGCCCTGTCCTTGAGGGAGAACACAATATTATATATTGCAACTTGCACAGTGATTGATATATGTGTGGAAAACTCAAGGTGACCCAAGGTTGTTGTGCTTGTTGGTGTTGCTGCTGGTGGGGAAACAAAGGGATGGCTTGTCAATATATGTACATACACTTATATTGTGCCTTGATTTTGCAATGTTTCCACATGTAGTCTTACTGGAGACATGGTGTCTGAGAATGATAGGGCACCATACCTCTCAACCGTCCAGAGTTTCACATATTGTCCAGATGTTTGACTCATATATTTAGTCTGTTTCACACACTGCTGTGGGTTCCGGAAAATCAATGGCAAAGTGTTGAGACATCATGTAAGAAACCTATGGCAGACATTTGAATTTCACATGTCATATCCTTCAGAAAATTCTTGCTAATGCAATGCCTGTTAATCTATCAGAATTCCACATTTGTAAGTGCAATATTTGAAAGGTGTCCCTATTTTTGGGCCTTTGTTCCCCCATTATTTGTGGCCTTCTCCTGATTTCCTGTTATAAAAGGTTGAGACGTATGTAGGGCAATATGGACATATATATATATATATATATATATATATATATATATATATATATATATATATATATAGGTTTACTATCATAAATTCAAAAATCAGAACAAAACGTGTCTGCATTTTCGAATTTATACATCGGAAATGAACATTTCTGAATTTTCCTAATGTCGAAAACAGCTGTATATTGTCGAAAATGTCGCTCGCGACATTTTCGCAACACACACTCCCACCCATCCGTAACTACCTACCTAACTAGCCTAACACACAGTTATGCAGGGCAAGCCCTGCACTAATGGGGCTGCACCCACACCCCCAACTTAATATTCCAACTCCGAGATCGCACTACAGTGAGGAAGGGATGTATTTCCTAACCACACTGTACCGCGATCACCCTCTATGAGCGTTAGAATTGCGAATGCACAGTCCATTCGCAATGGTAACGTTCACTCACATCACCTGCCAAACTATGAAGTATTCGAACGACTGTTGTTCGAATACTTCATAGCCATGCAAGTGCATGTCGGCATTGTGATAGTAAACCATATATATATATATATATATATATATATATATATATATATATATATATATATATATATATATATACACACACACACACACACACACAGCTATAGTGTGAGAAGCATCAGATTTGCTCTATGATTAACTAAGTGTACACGCATGTGCCTTTGCCTTTTTTTTACTGTTTGCACGTAGGTAAGCAGAGCACAAACATGAGGTGCATTCCTCACATTTGAGTCTTACTATTATGTAATATATACCTGTTACTACAACCCACTCCTAACCCTGATCCAGGCTGGGATTACCCGATTACTAATGGCAGTGATTGACTGTATCTGGTGTTTATGGTTGGATGTCAGACATACATTCTATTTCCTCTTTTACTGTTTCAGCACTGTTGCTGCACTCCATGCAAACCAGCTAAGCCTTATTAAAAAGGTACTAAACATGCACTGCATCATGCAAATGCAGATTTAAGACAAGACAAAGTTGATAACCGTATGGGGCACAGAGTCACAGTCTGTTAAACACAACCTATTGCTAGTACACATCCAAAACCTCTACATACAACAGGATTTAAACAATCAACACCACTACAGATTCATCAGGCAGGATGGCTGCTTTAATCCTTTTGGCTACAAAGCAGCTTGCCAGGACAGGGTTTATTCATCACACAACCACCTGCATAACAATAAACACTGCTATACGTGAGTTACCTGACACATACAATGTATGGTCAAATCTACAGTATTCTCCTAGAAATGTGGAGCATTGATAAGTCACTGTTATGTGTTTTTGGTGGTGGGGGAACAATCAACATCTACTGTTAGGATACAGACATGTTTGAAGTCAGACATTGCAAGCTGTAGCCACAATTTCTAACTTCTGTCTTGAATGTTGTACCACTAATCAACTGCAGTACTGTATGATGCTTGCATTCACAAGGCCTACTAATTACAAATGGACACGTACTAGTAAGATAGTGATATTAGTCACATGTTGCTTAATTTTCTGTACAAATACACCACACTTTACTAGCATACTGTACCAAGTTCATAGATACAAAGAATCTGTCATACAACTCTACAAGACTACAGTGTAGGTTAAAGACTGACCTTCAAATGCAGAGGTTGACACAACTGTAGTTCAGGGCTGATTCTGTCTGATGCAAGTAGTACACAGCCAATATATGGATAGGTACAGGTCAAGTGAGTTGCCTGGCATCCTTTTTAATGTATGTATGTGAGTAGAAGGAACATATTAGACCCTAGGTCCCTAAGTGGTCAGTGAATATAGGTTCATAGGTTCATAGGTTCATACTAGGCTATCTGCCCGAGGGCATTTACAAGCCTAGCCCATAGTTTTGTGGCTTACGCCACCCCTTTAGTATGGGGAACTATACCCATTATTTTGCTGTGCCTCTGTTGAGCAGTGACACTGAGGTAATCCCTGGGGTATATTTGCGATCTCCCATCCATTGGTCAAGATTTCTCTTGAACAAGGCCAGCGAGGTGCTCTGCCTCACATATACCGGGATTTTATTCCACAGCATAGGGAGTCTTTGGGTGATGAATCTATCCCTCCAGCACATCCTATTAATAGCCATGTCAAGGTTTAGGTCTCCCGCCCTTGTGGCTCTGACGGATCTAGATTTTTTGAGGTGAAGCATATTCATCAAATCTGGGTTTGACATGGCCTTGTATGTTAGGCAAAGGTCACCTCTGAGCAAGCGGTAAGCGACTGAATAGAGCTGGAGTTCTTTCAGTCGGGCAGCATAGGACAGATGTTTGAGACCCTTTATCCTTTTGGTGAGGAACTTTTGTGGCCTCTCCAGCTGCTGCAAGTGTCGGGTCAGATACATTCCGAATGGGGCATTGTACTCAATCATTGGTCTGATGAGTGATGAGTATAGGGAGACTATGACCTCCCTTGATCTAGATGAGAATCCCTTCATGATAAGGTGGGCAATGTAGAAGGTCTTCCTAACTACTTTAGCTACATGGGTGTCGAATGACAGACTACTATCAACCTGGGTCCCCAGGTCCCTGATAACTTCTTCTGTGCTCAGTGGATTGCCACCTATTTGGTAGATAGGGGTAACCCTGTTTTCCCGAAGGGTATGACTATGCATTTTTGGCATTTAACTTTAGGCCATGGCTCTGGCACCAGTTATCCGTTCTGTGAGACCCTTCTGAAGGATATCTGTGTCAGATGTGATTTCTACTATGGCGCCAGTTTGCAGTCATCTGCAAACTTTGTCAGCCATAACCCTCCTGTGTTTGCTTGTACTGAAAAGTAGATGCCAAACAAGAGTGGGCCCAGGACTGAGCCCTGTGGTACACCACTTGTGACAGGCTTTGAGTCTGACATGGCGCCAGCAACTCTGACCCTGTGGGTTCTGTCACTCAGCCAGTTTGCAACCCATCTTGTGATGTATGGGTTAACATTTAAGCTGATGAGTTTTTCAATGATACCCGAGTGGGGTATTGTATCGAAGGCCTTCGCCAGATCGAGGTAGGCTGTATGGACTGCCTTTCCTCATCAATGGCTTTGGTGACTGTTTGAAAAAGTCAACCAAGTTTAGAAGGCATGATCTGCCTTTGACAAAGCCAAACTGGGATGGATCCAAAGTCTGCAAATTCCTATGTCTTTATTTATGAGGTCCATTATGATCCTCTCCATGGCTTTGCAGATAAGGCTTGTCAAGCTAATGGGCCGGTAATTTCCAGGGTCGGTGGAGGCACCGCCTTTGTGAAGTGGGACCACAGTTGCAGTGCGCCACTTACTGGGTACGTATCCAGAGGTAAGACTATGATTAAACAGCTGTCCTAGCTGTGGGTTTAATTCCTCGTTGAGTTCGTGGAGCACACAGCCGGGGACACCATCAGGTCCCATGGATGCTGTGTTTTTTGCTTTGGAGAGAGCAGTTCTCACTTGGACGTTGGAGATGTTTGGGGGGCTGCAATCGCTTGGTATAGATATCTCTCCTTTTGGGAGGGGAGAAGTTTGCACTGAACCTGTCAGCCAGTATGTTGGCAATGTCTGTAGGATCAGTAATCTTCACATCATTTTGAACTAGTTCTGAGCATATCTGGGAGTTTCCTCCAAGGTTTCTAACATAGCTAAAGAAGGCCTTATGATTGTCTTTTGAGTCTTTAGCTATTTTTCTCTCAAAATTTGCTTTGGATGATTTTATGAGAGCTCTTAGTTTTTACTTATAGTGATCAAGGGTGTCTTACCTTTTAAGGATTTTGCTCTATCTTGTAGTAGCTTCCTCCTTTTGTTGTAGAGTTTGTTTATGGCTGGGGTCCACCAGACTGGACGCTTGCCTTTGTTACAAAGAGTCTTTGTTTTGCTTGGGATTGCCTTATCCATGCAGTCCTGCAGGTGCTGGTAGAAGGCATTTGTAAGTGATTCAGCGGCTTGAGTACTGTTTTCCTTGGCTCGGGGCCTTAAAGGAGACCACACTAGTCTTTAGAAGTGTGAAGTCGGCTTCGAGAAGTTCTTTACTGTGGTCTTTTTATTTCAGGTGGGGTGGGATGAGGACCTCCAGCGAGATTAGTTGTGATCTGATCTCACCAGTGAGGGGTATACTTCCGGTGTTGAACATTGTGATCCCATGTTCGTGATGATGAGATCAAGTATGTTTTCTCCTCTTGTGGGGATGGTGACTAGTTGTTCCATGGCATTTGAGTTTATGAATTCCAGGAACTTTTGGGCTAGGGTGTTTGGGCTTGAGTAGTGTTCCCAGTCTATATTAGGGTAATTGAAGTCACCTAGTATGATGGTGTTTGGTGATACATTTATCCCTCTAGTGTTTTCAGGAAGGCCATGTGAGGTTCCTGAGTTTGTGAGGGTGGCCTGTAACATGCTACAATTTGCAGAGCAGTCTTGCCTATGGTTAATTGCACCTGGATGGTCTCCGATGCATTGTGCGTTGCCACCAGTCTTGAGGTGTGGGTGTCCTTGATGAATATGGATACCCTCCTTTCTTGGTATTGTCCGGATTTTGGGGCGGAGCATGATAAGAGGTAAAACCTGATAGTGCTGGGGTGCTCTCAGGAGCCTTGAACCAGGTTTCTGTCACTGCACAGACATCGATGTTCTCCATACTGAGAAGGGCCTCGAGTGCGTGCATTTTGAGATTTAGACTTCTGGCATTGAGCAGCATTACCCTTAGTTTTTCCTTTTTGTGTTCTAGGGTGGTAGGTTTAGAATTTGAGCCTTGCCTAAAAAGGCACTATGGGGTGGCAAGAGCCTTTGCCAATATCCGAATCCCAGGGTGACAGGTGCAAGCCATCCTCAAGCAGCGTGGCTTGTCCAGCATGTCATCCCAGGCAGACAGACATTGGATCCCCTTTGAATGACACCAGAGTTTAAGCCAATTGTTAAAGCTGATCATCTTATCTCTGTATTGTGGCATCATTCTTGGTGAAGGTAGGATACTGCTCAAGGTCAGGGTCATACCTGCCTGGGCTACATAATCAGAGAGCTCCTCAATGTCTCTTTTCATGTAGTCCAAGGAGGTACGTCTCAGGTCGTTTACACCAGCGTGGACAATGACCGAGTCGTATTTGTACCTGCTGTTGAAAGACCCGAGTGCTTGCGTTATGTGGCGGATTCTAGTGCCCGACAGGCAGCTTACTGTGATCTTCTCCTTACTCAGTCTGGTGAGCGGGACGTCAGTGTGTCTGACTATGGAGTCACCAATGACTAGTGTGTCTGGCATTGTGTTTGGCCTTAAGGGTTGTGACTGTTTGACACTCTGACTGTGAGGTCTATGTGTTGCAGGTGTTGTGTTCTGAGGTGGTGGTTGTTTGGGTGTCTGCTTTGGTGGCCTCTGCTGTTTTGGTAGATTTTTGATCAGAGCCGCCGAGTATGTTTTTGTGTGTTTATGTGTATGATTTGAGGTTGTGATGGTACTATGTGAGACTGGGTCTATAGTGTGTGTGGTAACCTTCTCCTCCTGACTGGTCTTGCCAGTCCTATGTTGAGAGAGCTCAGCCTCCAGTTTGGCCATATAGTTGCATCTCTCGCATGTATTTGTGTTTTGTGGGAGGAGGAGAGGGTTGTCTGTGTACATGAGGCAATTGTAACATTGCCTCAATATTCCCAGGTTCACCAGCTGAGCAGGAGAGGACACTAGCAACTGATCCCTCGACATGCTAGAAGGACTAGACAAAAAACTTTAAAAGAGATTCCGGGGACGTGGGTGACCGAGAAATGGGGTTTGCCTTTTGGGGTGCTATCTATAAGAGTGCCGTATCAAGGTAATAAGTACTGTAGGAGCAAGTGCTAGGTTTAACAGATAGAGAAAAGTCTACTTGGAGTCAAGTAGAGATGATCTTTTAGGTATTAGAGAAAGTGCTAGTAACAGGGATGCTTAAAGGTAAGATTGAAAAGAATGCACTCTGCAGTGTGCACTAGAGAAGTTAGATATGAAAGTAAGTAACTTGAGTTTTACCTGTTTAAAAAGTTAAGGTTTAGTGGAGAGTTACTATTTTTAAAACAGCAAGATGGACTGAAAGGGGTGGTTACTTTTGTATTTTGGTACTATGAAATACTGTAGGATGGCCAATAAATTTAAATAATTGAAGGGGTGGGATTTCAAAAGTGATGGTTTTGTGATTACTCACATTAAGCCAGTGAAAGTAGAGAGAAATGAGATATATGCATTGCCTCTTAGCCAAAGCAAGGGGATACTGAGCATGCCTATGTTTGCCTACAGCAACAGCAACTGGGGGTTCTTCCTCCGAGTCCTCCTGTGACTATGATAACCTAGGTGGTGGTGGGGGAATGTGTCTCCCTTCCCCTTGCTAATCCTGCTGCAGCTATTTCCACAAGGATCAGATTGTGGAGCATAGCACATACTGTGAATATTTGTGCACATGTGAGTAGAGCGTACTTATACTGCAAGGCTCCACTTGATATATCTAAGCACTGGAACTGTGACTTCAGAAGCCAAAACACATGCTCTATGATGTTCCTAGTTTGTGCATGTGCCTCATTATGGCATTCATCCATCCAGCAAACATCTGGTATAGCTGTGATGTATGTGGAGATATGGGAATTGAGATAGCTGCCAGGGTAGCCAGCACACACATTCAAGATAATCCCCTGGGCATTGCACATGACTTGGCAGTTGATGAAGTGGTATCCCTTGTGGTTAATGTAGATTCTACCCTGCTTACCAGGTGGTGCCTTGATGTGTACATGAGTGCGATCTATTATCCCCAGTACTTCAGGGTAGTATGGAAGTGCATTGCATATTGTTGGCCCTCTCCTGAGGTGTAAGGGGAAAAGATATGTGTTCACTGGCATATAGAAGTATAGCATCCAGGAACTGGTGGAGTATCCTGGATGCTGATGTTTCTGACACCCCCATCATGTCCCCAGCTGGTCTTTGAAAAGTACCTGTAACTAATATTCTAAGGGCTACACATAACTTAGTTTCCACTGCGATCGGTTTCCCTTGGTTGGCTCCATCTCTGAGCTGAGGCCAGCAGAGCTCACAGAGGTCTTGTAATGTGTCCCTGTCCACCCTGTAGCACTCTACAATCTCCAGCTCATGTAGCTCCTGGAAGGTTACCCTGGGCCTGAACACTCTTCTCCTTCTCAGCCAAGGCCTATTGTCAGCAACACCAGCAGCATTGACTTCAGCCTCTAGTACATGCAGATATAGAATAGCTGCAGCAACCCTTAGCATTATCTCTGTTAAAATTTCCAAGTCTCTACTCCAATGGTGTTAACGTATCGAGGAAAAAATCAGATTGTAGGCTGTATGCATACTTTATACATTTCTTGAGTAGGTCCATCATGTGGGATTGGCTAATTAAGATGAAATTCACATGCGTAGGATATAATTATCATGACTTAAAGGCCCTACTTCATTGCGCTATAGTGTACTGTGCACACCATCATGCAGCATAGGGCAGCAGTGCATAACTAGGATAAGACATGTAATAATGTGTTATATTTTCATCCCTGTTGTCATGAAATGTACAAAAGACACTAGTTACTGTTAATTACACTTCATTTCTATAGGCTGCTATGTCAGAACACTATAAGAAAAGTTGCCATACCCTGTACGTGAATCCATGACCATCTGTACTCCAGTCCACTACCTAACACATGTCACCACAGGAGTAGTTATGCATAATCCCATAACTGGAGGAAATGAGCAGGGTGCAGCTCTGCTAACTGGGTTTGTGCGATGCCCAGCAGTGCTCTGTAATATGGACTGAATGCATCTGGTTTCTATTTTTGGATGTCTAGCTCATATCTGATACATAGGTGATCTGGTCATGCAAACAAGGTATACATTGTCATAACCATTTATACAAAGCAGTGTACTGTGCAAATATGGGTAAAATGCCCCAAAATACAAAAAAGTTACCTGACACCCCCCAATGTCATTGATATCCATGGGAAACATAAACATTGTGTAGGAGCTTACACAAAGTGAACATCCATACACAGTTCCTGCTTTTTGTGATTCAACAGCCATGTAAGCTGGGCAACAGCACTGGAGCAAGATTTTAAAGACACAAGGCAGGGTATTACTCTGTCTATTGTGACACTACATTATGCTCCTTTTTTCAATGATGTTTATGTTATTCATATTTAATGGCTTTCACAGCATGTGGCACACTGTGCAAACATGTGGTAAAAATAATTTTAAATGTATACTAATCTGACACACACCCCTTCTGCTGGACATCCACAGTGTATACATCACCCATTATATGTGTGTTTTAACCTTTTCTTGGGCTTTCTGTCCATATTTCTGGACTTTTACATGCCCGTGCTTCTGTGTAGACTCCTCTGCGTGGAAAATTTCCACATACACTACAAGTACAGACATGGAGTCTACACGGTTGTGTTTAAGATTTCTGGATCACTCCATTGTGTTGTTTCACTTCATTAACATAAAATTTAGCTACTTATACTGAAATTTGTATTCCAAGAAAGTTTCTGTCACTGAATCTGCATGCACATGATTGTGTGCTGCTATACAGAGTTTACTGAATCTAAAACTTGCTGTGCCAGTGTTCGCATCACTCCCTGATGCATACATGGAAAAAATGACTGCTAGTTTATTTAATTTCCCACAAGAGTTTCATTTGATTGGCACAGAAAAGGCTGGCATAATAGTGTAATAGGATTCCCTGATATTCAGTTGTATGCTACTTCAACAATTATAAAAGTTATAGTTCTGTGGATTAATTCATCTTATGATGCAAAATGTAAACAAATACATCAAGAAATATTATTAGTAAATAATATATATATATATATATATATATACCTCCCTGGACGACATGAAAAGAGACATGGAAGAGCTCTTGGATCATGTGGCCCAGGCAGGTATGACCCTAGCCCTGAGTAGCATCCTGCCTTCGCCCAGAATGATACCACAATATAAGGATAAAATGATTGACTTCAACAATTGGCTAAGCTTATGGTGTCATTCAAAGGGGATTCAGTATCTGTCTGCCTGGAATGACATGATTGACAGACCACGATGCTTTGCCAGAGATGGTCTGCACCTGTCGCCCCTGGGATTCAGGTTACTGGCTAAGGCTCTTGCCACCCCTATAGTGCTTTTTTTAGGCAAACTTCAAAGGACAAAACCACCACTGTAACAGGTACAAGCATGCAAAATCTGAAGGTAATGCTACTCAATGCTAGAAGTCTAAACCTCAAAATGCACTCTCTCGAGGCACTCCTAAAAATGGACAACATCGATATCTGTGCAGTAACTGAGACCTGGTTCAAGGCTCCAGAGAGCACCCCTGCAATACCAGGCTACAACTCTTACCACACTTTTCGCCACCAAACCAGGACCGAAACACTAAAGGTGGAGGAGTGTCAATATTCACCAAGGATATTCACACCACCAGGCTAGTTGGCCAACACAATGTGTCTGAAATTCTCCAAGTGCAACTAACACTAGGTAAGACTGCAATCCAAATTGTAGCTTGCTACAGATCCCCACCATACCCCAAGATTCTCACTACACCTTTCTAAACATACTGGAAAATATTAAGATAGAACCAAACACCCTAATACTGGGTGATTTTAACTACCCTGCCATTAACTGGGAAAACTACTCATGTCCCAACATCTTAGAACGGTTCTTGGAATTCATAAATTCCAATGCCCTGGATCAACTAATCCATAGTCCCACCAGGGCTCCAATATCCTAGACCTGGTCATTACCAACATGGGAAATCAATGCTCCATACCTATGGTCACCCACTCGTTAGTCAGGTCTGACCATAAGCTAATCACCCTTAACATCCACATCCCACCCCACACCCCAGTAAAGAAACCACCATAAAAAACTTCTCCAAAGCCAACTTCATGCTACTCAAGTCAGAAGTGACAAACTTCATGACACCCATGCAGACGGAACTGAAAGTTCAACTGCTGAATCCTACACTAAGGCACTGTACGAGCACATCCACTCATGCATGAATCGTGCCATCCCAAATAGAACCAAAATGCTCTCATCCAAAAAAGGAAGCCAATCTGGTGGTCCCCTGCCATAAACAAACTTTACAACAAAAGGAAGAAACTTTTGCAGAAAAGAGGAAAATGTCAGAATGCAAAAAACTCCCTTACTAGCCTCAGTAAGAAACTGAGATGCCTCATAAAATCCTCCAAAGCTAGTAACGAAAATAAAATTGCCAAAGATTCCAAAGACAACCACAAAGCATTCTATAACTATGTCAAGAATCTAAATGGCAATGCTCAGATCTGCTCTGAGCTAAAACAGAATGGCATTAAATATACTGATCCGAAGGATATTGCCAATATCCTGGCAGATCGATTCAGTGCCAACTTCACCCCCTCTCACCCCTAAATGGCCCATCTCAATACCGGAAGATTGCCAAATTCCAGTAATAATGGCCACACAGGTACAAAACGCACTCTGTAAAGCCAAGAATACAGCATCCATGGGACCAGATGACATCCCTGGCTGTGTACTACATGAACTACAATATGAACTGGCACCTCACCTAAGTGTCATGTTTAATCATAGCCTCACCTCAGGTTTCGTGCCCACTGAGTGGCAGAGCTACAGTTATCCCAATCCACAAGGGGATCCACCTTGGATCCCGGAAACTACCGTCCCATCAGTCTGACAAGCCTTATCTGCAAGGCCATGGAGCGTATTATCATGGAACTTATAAACAAAGACATTGGCAACCTTCAAACACTGGACCCCACCCAGTTTGGGTTTGTGAAGGGCCGATCTTGTCTCCTGAACCTGATTGACTTCTTTGAATCAGTCTCCAGAGCCATGGACAAGGGTAAGGTGGTCCACACAGCCTATCTAGACCTTGCCAAGGCCTTTGACACCATCCCCCACTCTGGAATCATAGATAAACTTACTAAGTTGGGCATTAATCCCTATGTCACCCAATGGGTTGCTAAATGGCTTACTGATAGAACCCACACTGTAAAAGTAGCCGACTCCAAATCCAGCTCCAGACAAGCAACAAGTGGAGTACCTCAGGGTTCAGTCCTGGGGCTGCTCTTGTTTGGCATCTACTTCTCTGAAGTACAGGTCAACACTAAGGGACTCTGGCTAACAAAGTTTGCAGATGACTGCAAACTGGGAGCCATTATTGAATCCCCAAATGATGTGGATACTCTACAAAAGGGCCTTACAGAAACAGATGCTTGGTGCCAGAGCCATGGGCTCAAGCTCAATGCCAAGAAATGTATTGTTATCCCCTTTGGGAAAAAACATGTATCCATGAATTACCATATAGGTGGCAGTACACTAAACACAGAAAGTGTGATAAGAGACTTAGGGACACAGGTGGACAGTGGTCTCACCTTCGATAACCACATCGCCACAACAGTCAGGAAATCCTTCTATGTGGCACACCTCATCATGAAGGGCTTTTCATCCAGAAAAAAGGAGGTCATTGTCCCACTGTACTCATCCCTCATTAGACCCATTATAGAATACAACGCCCCATTTGGTATGTACCTCTCAAGACATCTGCAACAACTGGAAAGGCCTCAGAAATACCTCACTAAAAGAATCACAGGCCTAAAGCAGATGCCCTATGCTGACCACCTTAAAAAACTCCAGCTATACACTGTCGCATATCATCTACTCAGAGGCGATCTCTGCTTAACATACAAGGCCATGTCAAACCCAGAGCTGTTGGACATGCTACACTTAAAGAAATCCCAATCCCTCAGAGCTACACGCTCCAGGGATCTAAACCTTGTCATCACAATAAACAAAACATGCTGGAGGGATAGGTTTCTGACCCAGAGACTCCCCAGACTCTGGAATAGATTGCCCATACATGTCAAGCAGTGCCTCTTTGGACCTCTTCAAGAGGAACCTTGACGATTGGATGGGAGAAAGGAAATTCACCCCAGGGATCACGTCAGTCGCCCTGCTAGACAGGGGTCCAGGAAAGTAAATAATGTGGGAAGAAATAGCCAGGGAATTGTTATGGCTAGGCTTGTATAGGCCCTAGGGCTGATAGCCTAGTACCAACCTATGAACCTATGAATATATATATATATATATATATATATATATATATATATATATATATATATATATATATATCTCATAACCAGTCATTAACAAATAGTACCTAATAGTTTTATCTGGTTATTAAAAGATATCTGAGTTAATGGTATTACACCCTCTTCTCAAATTCCCTATTTAAATAACATAATTTTCTCTTTCCAAAAGTTCACATATTCAAACCATTGAATTAAAGATGCAATATTTTCTGTTTCCAATTGCATATACAAATGACTGCTTAGAAACTCATAACTTCAACAAAATGCTAGTATTGAAACAAAAAAGTAATTTAATTTATTGGCTTCAGTTCTTAAATGGTACTGATATACATACTGTTGAAAATTTAAGATCCAAATACAATCAAGATTCTGAGACTTAGTTAATTTTAAAAATATTTAGAGACTTGGTGAACACAGAGGTAAATAAGATATTTAACCTAGATAAGAAATGGTTCCCCAAATTTTTCTTTGTCTGTTTCTGTTAGGGGTTGCCACAGTCAATCATCTGTTTCCATTTCTTCCTGTCCTCTGCATTTTGCTCTGTCACACCAACCAACTGCATGTCCTCTCTCACCACATCCATACACCTTATCTTAGGCCTTCCTCTTTTCCTCTTACCTGGCAGCTCCATCCTTAGCATCCTTTTCGCAATATACCCAGCATCCCTCCTCAGAACATGTCCAAACCAATGCAGTCTCACCTCTCTGGCTTTGTCTCCAAACCGTTCAACCTGAGTTGACCCTCAAATATACTGATTCCTAATCCTGTCCATCCTGGTCACACCCAGTGCAAATCCTAACATCTTTAATTCTGCCACATCCAGCTCTGACTCCTGCCTTTTTGTCAATGTCACTGTCTCCAACCCATATAACATAGCTGGTCTCACTACCCTCTTGTAGACCTTCCCTTTCACTCTTACTGGTACTCGTCTGTCACAAATCACTCCTGACACTCTTCTCCACCCATTCCACCCTGGATGTACTCTCTTCTTCACCTCTATTCCACACTCACCATTACTCTGAACTGTTGATCCTAAGTATTTAAACTCATCCACCTTTGCCACCTCTACTCCCTGCATCCTCACCATTCTGCTATCCTCCCTCTCATTCACACACACATATTCTGTCTTAGTCCTCCAGACCTTCATTCCTCTCCTCTCTAGAGCATGGTTCCCCAAATTATTAGAATTCTTAATAAATATCAATAATAATGCAATGAACAATAAATCATATTTTTCACAAATTTATAAAATTCTTAAGTTAGAGTTCATATATTTAAACAATTCCTATTGGAACTGCTACTCAAAAATTAATAATAAATTCTTCTCTGAAGAATATAAGAAGACAATATTAAAATCTACAGATAAAACTACATCTTCATTATACTGGAACATTTTCACTGTGAGATTTTTACATAGAGCTTTTGTCACTCCTAGCAAAATTACAATTATGTATAAATCAGATAGAATTAAATGCTGGAGATGTGACTGTGAACTGAAACTGATTGGACACTTATGGGATATGAATGTGAAGTCATCTCCCTTTTCAGAATGCAGTTAATAACTTCATTCAAGCTCTATGGTCAGATAGATGTAATATTTCTAACTCTTTAGTTTTATTTAATGCTCAGGTTTCTGAGATAATTCTAAAAACCCAAGTGTCTCTTCTTTGGTCTATTCTTGCTATAGCCAGAAAAGTAATTACTAAAAATTGGAAAAGTAAAGTGACCCCATATAGTGTTGAATTTGTTAGTATGACAACAGTTGTTTGTAGTAGTGAATTGCATACTGTAAAGATAAGAACTTCTAATATTACGCATTCATATAAATCTTGGCTTAAATTTGAAAACTTGCGTGAAAAATATACACCAGGATTCAATAAACTCTGTGTAGGCTCCGTGTACCCTAAACAGAGTGTATTCATGTATATGGTCACAAAATGTTATCGGTAGCATCTAATGCATATTCATGATGCGCATTGCGTTTAAGCGAGGTTTCGAGGCATGTCACAGTTGCAATGGCTGCAAAACCTCATAGAAAAACATGGATAATGAATCCATGTAAGCACCAATGGTCTGCCCCCATTAAGCACCTTCAGAAGAGTAAGAAGTCCTAAACAAAAATCCATCCATCCAGAATGAGCATCTGAAAACTACAATTCTTAGTCCGTCTTTTCTCTGTTTATTTTTGTTTTAATTGAAGTGCCACAGTCGAGGTTTCGAGGCATGTCACAGTTGCAATGGCTGCAAAACCTCATAGAAAAACATGGATAATGAATCCATGTAAGCACCAATGGTCTGCCCCCATTAAGCACCTTCAGAAGAGTAAGAAGTCCTAAACAAAAATCCATCCATCCAGAATGAGCATCTGAAAACCACAATTCTTAGTCCGTCTTTTCTCTGTTTATTTTTGTTTTAATTTTGTTTTTAGTATTACCCCCCATACAGCATTTGCACAAAGGGACCACCCCTGTTTCAGACATAACCCAGATATCTAAAAATAGAAACAGGATTCTTTCCATTAATTTCACTGATGATGCTATGCATCATGCAAACCTTGTAAGCATAGCTGCACTGCACTCATACCATGAAGTTAACAATGACTACTAAACTACATTAATCTTGCCACTACCCTTGTGGTGACATGAGTTAAGTGTTGACTAGAGTGCAGATGGTCTTGGGTTCTAATCTAGGAAATACAAGCTTTTCTTATATGGTGTGGCATTGCAGCTTATCCAAATAAAGTGGCACTGTAAGGAAATAACTGGAATTGTATTGGTTGATTGTTTATGCTAATATATTTTAAAAGGTGCATGGCACTTAGCATCATGCAAATGTTGGTATGTGTTAAATAAAATTAAGAATTCAATACACTGGAGGTTCAGGATCAAAACGTTTACTAGTGTACACCAGAAGGCAAAAAACGTACAAGTACAGAATTTTGTCTGACATGAAAACAGGAAGCATACAATTTTATAGTCTTAACATTCAAGCTGTGCCCACCTTACTGATGTGGTATGTCACAGGGCATCTACATCACTTTAGCTTACAGTCCACTATTCATAAAAACTGCTGATGCTGTATATTTAAAAAAAGTTTTCCTCAGGTAACAATACGGCCTTGCTATCCACCTGGTCAGACATAATGTCTTTCTGTAAAGTTACTTCTTCAAGGTTTCACATCAGTTCGAATACAATAGCAGATTCAGTCTTTTAATACACATCTTTGTTCACTGTTACACTTTCCCACCAGCTGCATGCTATCTTAGTAACACATATACAAGGCCAAATCATCCCAGCAGGAAAGAGCAGAAGATTTCATTATTTCATTATTTCACATATTTAATTTCCTGACCCAGCAGATAATCACTTGTGAAAAGCATAAACATTAAAACTTGCTAAGCTAGCATCTGCCAGGGTCAGAGGTCAGTTTGCTACAAGCCACACTGCAGTTTCAAAACTACTTGCATTTACACATGAATTTATCCTTTCTGTTATATGATTAATAGAATAAAATGCATTACATACTACTTTGTTTTTAAACTAGTATTTCACATATATTCAAATACATATTTTTCTAACAGTATGCATGGCAGTTTAATATCATAATCTCAAGCTGAGATGCATGCAGATGGAAAATTCAAAACACAGATGTTCTTATTTTCATCTGGCAGAACATCTCAATGTTTGAAAGTTTATATTAGCGAATGCACGGTGCATCGCTAATATAAATTCGAAGAACTGTACAAAGATTGCGGTACAGTGTGGTTATAGAAAGTCATCCCTTTCCTCACTGTAGTACAGTCTTGGTGTTGGAATATATAGTTAGTAGGGGGTGTGGGGGGTGCAGGGTGGGCTTGCCCCCTGCAAAAACATGATGCTAGGTATAGGAGTTTACTTTACATGAGTTCCTATATGGACATCACGTGATGTGTCCAGAAACAATGTCGAATCTGCTGAATTTATTCAGCTGATTCAACATTGTGACCTATTCTGCATTTTGACTTTCGAGGTTTGTTTTCGATATATGTCGAATGGAAATTATTTTGCCATTTGACATATTGATAGTAAACCATGCATGGCAGTAAGTGCTATGCACCATTTTCAAATGTATCAGAATTCAGACAGTGTGCACTCTCAGTAAGTAGAACTTGTGGGAAAACATGGTATTTAAAGGGGCATTACAGGGAATTTCACTTTTTGCATTGAGGTTTGACTTGTGCAGCAATGTCTGTTGCAGGTGAAGGTATGCAATTTAGAGCACACTGTTGGGGTGTCCAGGAGTCCAGGACTTTGAATGGGCTCCTGGATAGGGATCATGGTTCACGCCTGTTGCAGGAAGACTATACTGACACCCAATACAAAGCTTAAGCCTAGGATAGTTTGGTAAGGGCTCTTACCAGTGTGAGTGGTATACTCTGCATTGGTGAACAGTGTCGTCACCACTATGATGACCACTGCAGGAGAAAGAAGGATACCCTTGATCAGTGGATCAAGGATTGCCAGGTGGAAACACCCCAGTGATGTGTAAGTATGATTTTCATGTATTACCTGAAAATACTTATGCTGGCTGTGGTAAACTGTGGTATTCATAATTCTTTTTTTTCCCTGGTTTTGTTTTGGTGGTGGCTTAGAAACTACCTGCCCCTCTTGTAAATTTGTGTTTGGATACTCCTTCTGGGCCCATCTCATTTGCTCACTCAACTGAGTGCAGTGAGATCATATTCTGATTTCAGGCACTCCTACTGTGTACAAAGAGAGCATCTGGGAAAGAAAAAAAAATTTAAAACTTGTTTCCTACCTTCCTGTAAGTGGTCTAGACTGTTTGTAGGCTTCTGAGCCCCCAAGCCTTTCTGTTTTGGAGGGAAGCCTTCTAGCTTAATTTTGTTTATTAGAACTAGCCAGTTTTCTAGTTTCAGCACTCAAATCTGTTTCTTTAAATTCAGCACTTGTTCAGAACTCTTTGTAAGCACTAAATAAGCTGCAAATTACTATAGCACTCAACTTACCTCACTTGTCTAGAGGAAAGCAGTTTTTAGTACTTAATAAATAAGCACCTATCCAGGCATGTCTAAGGGTCAGCTCCCGGTGATTTTTCCTGTCTACCTGATGAATCAGGGCATCTTGGGCTAATGCAGCAATTGCCTCATGTACACAGACAACCCATTCCTCATACCACCCAACACTACAACCTGTGAGAGATGCACTTATATAGCCAAACTGGAAGCAAAGCTCTCTTCACCCAAAACTAGACTAGACAGTCAAGAGGAGAAGGTAAACACTTGCACCAAACCACACTCATCACATAGTCCCTCAAAACCTACACCACCAAAACCCACACACAGAAACACAAAACACACACCTACATTCATGGAGGCTCTCAGTAAAAACCTGCCCAAGCAACAGGGACCTCCAAAGCAGAAACAAAAACAAACTCCACCCCCCAAAACAACCCAAATGACACATAGCCCACAAACTCAGTGTGCCACCCAACCACAGCCCATAAGGCATAACAACATACCCATAGTCAGGCACACTGATGTTCCACTCACCAGGCTAAACATGGAGAAAGTTACTGTCAGGTGCCTGTCAGGTGCCAGGATCCGCCACATAATGCACGCACTCAGGTCACTCCACAACAAGTACAAATATGACACTGTCATTGTCCATGTTGGTGTGAATGACCTGAGACATACCTCCCTGGACTACATGAAAAGAGACATGGAGGAGCTCTCTGATCTTGTAGCCCAGGCAGGTATGACCATGACCCTGAGTAGCATCCTGCCAACACCCAGAATGATGCCACAGTACAAGGACAAAATGACTGACTTCAACAATTGGCTAAGCTTCTGGTGTCATTCTAAGGGGATCCAGTATTTGTCTGCCTGGGATGACATGATCGACAGACCACGATGCTTTGCCAGAGATGGCCTGCACCTGTCACCCTCGGGTTTCCGGATACTGGCTAAGGCTCTTGCCACCCCTATAGTGCCTTTTTTAGGCAAGGTTCAAATGACAAATTCACCACAGTAACAGGTACAAGCAAGAAAAATCTGAGGGTAATGCTACTCAATGTTAAAAGTCTAAACCTCGAAAGGCACTCACTCAAGGCACTCCTTAAAATAGAGAACATCGACATCTGTGCAGTGACAGAGACCTGGTTCAAAGCTCCAGAGAGCACCCCTGCATTACCAGGCTATAATTCATACCACACCTTTCAGCCACCTAACCCAGAACAAAGCACTAAAGGTGGAGGTGTGTCCATATTCATTAAGGATATCCACACCTCCGGCTAGTTGCTCAGCATAATGCATCCAAGATTATTCAAGTGCAACTAACTCTGGGCAAGACCGCAATCCAAATTGTAGCTTGCTACAGACTCCCCATCATGCCCCGGTATTCCCACTCCTCATTTCTTGATACACTGGAAAGTATTAGGGTACAACCTAACACCCTAATAATGGGTGATTTCAACTACCCCACCATTAACTGGGAAAACTACTCATGTACCAACTCTTTTGCTCAATGTTTTCTGGAAATCATAAATTCCAATGCCTTGGATCAACTTATTCACACCCCCACCAGGGGCAGCAATATCTTAGACCTGGTCATTACCAACATGAGCAACCAGTGTTCCACACCAGCGATCAATTACTCGTTGGTCAGATCCAACCACAAGCTAAACACCCTAGACATCCACATCCTGCCCCCACCCCCAGTTAGGGAAACCACCATAAAAAACTTCTCCAAAGCCAACTTCACACTTCTTAAGACAGAAGTGGCAAACTTCATGACACCCATGCAGACAGACAATAGAGGTACGACTGCTGAATCCTACACAAATGCACTTTATAAGCACTTACACGAGTGCATGGATCATGTTATCCCTAATAGAACCAAGATGCTATCCTCCAAAAAAAGGAAGCCAATCTGGTGGTCCTCTGCAATAAACAAACTCTACAATAGAAGAAAGAAACTGTTGCAGAAAAGAGTAAAATCCCATGGCTAGAGGAACTCCATGGCCAACCTCAGTAAGAAGCTGAGATCCTTCATAAAATCCTTCAAAGCTAGTTACGAAAACTAAATTGCCACTGACTCTAAAGACAACCACAAAGCATTCTATAGCTATGTTAAGAATCTCAATGGCAACACTCAGATCTGCTCTGAGTTACAGCACAATGGCACTAAATATTCAAAACCAACTGATATTGCCAGCATCCTGGCTGATAGGTTCAGTGCTAATTTTACCCCCCTCTCACCCCTTAGAGGGCCCATCTCTATACCGGAAGAATGCAAAGTTCCTGTAATCACAACTGCAGAAGTAAAAAACACACTCTCCAAAGCCAAGAACACAGCATCCATGGGACCTGACAATATCCCAGGCTGTGTTCTACATGAACTACAGAATGCACTGGCACCCTACCTAAGTACCATGTTCAATCATAGCCTCACATCAGGCTCTGTGCCTACTGAATGGCGCACTGCAATGGTTATCCCACTCCACAAAGGGGGAGCCACGACAGACTCCGGGAACTACCGCCCTATTAGCCTGATGAGCCTGGTCTAAAAGGCCATGTAATGTATCATCATGTAACTCATAAACAAAGACATTGGTAATCTCTAAACTCTGCACCCTACCCAGTTCGGATCTGTAAAAGGCAGATCATGTCTCCTAAACCTTATTGACTTCTTTGAAGCAGTCACCAAAGCCATAGATGAGGGTAAGGTGGTTCACACAGCTTATCTAGATCTCGCCAAGGTTTTCAACACCATCCCCCACTCTGGAATTATAGATAAGCTCACTAAACTAGGTATAAATCCCTATGTCACAAGATGGGTTGCCAACTGGCTCATGGACAGAACCCACACTGTTAAAGTAGCAGACTCCAAATTTGACTTCAAACCAGTGACAAGTGAAGTACCACAGGGTTCAGTCCTGGGTCCTCTCCTGTTTGGTATATACTTCTCTGAAGTACAGGCTAACACAGAAGGTCTTTGGCTAACAATGTTTGCAGATGACTGTAAACTAGTAGCCATAATCGAATCTCCTAATGATGTGGACATACTACAAAAGGGCCTCACTGAGACAGATGCCTGGTGTCAAAGCCATGGCCTGAAGCTCAATGGCAAAATGTGTATTGTCATCCTCTTTGGTAAAAAACTCTGTACCCATGAGCTACCACATAGCTGGTAGTCTACTTAATGCCGAAAATGTGATAAGAGACCTTGGGACACAGGCAGACAGTAGTCTCTCCTTTGATAATTACATCACCACAGTGGTCAGGAAATCCTTCTACGTGGCTCTCCTCATCACAAAAGGTTTCTCATCCAGAAAAAAAGAACTCATTGTTCCCCTCTACTCATCAATCATTAGACCCATTATAGAGTACAACACCCCTTTTGGTATGTACCTCACAAGACATCTACAACAACTAGAAAGGCCATAGAAATACCTCACAAAGAGGATTACTGGCCTCAAACAGATGTCCTATGCAGACCGTCTCAAAAAACTCCAGCTTTACTCTGTCGCATATCGCCTACTCAGGGGTGATCCTGCCTAACATACAAAGCTATGTTAAACCCAGAGCTGTTGGACATGCTCCACTTAAAGAAATCCCATTCCCTCTTAGCTACATGCTCTAGGGACCTAAACCTTGTCACCACAATAAACAGAACATGCTGGAGGGATAAATTATTTTCCCAGAGACTTCCCATACTCTAGGGCAGACTACCTATCTATGTCAAACAGAGCTCCTCATTAGCACTCTTCAAGAAAAATCTTGATGATTGGATGGGAAATAGGAAATTCACCCAGGGGATCACCTCTGTGGCTCTGCTCGACAGGGGCACAGGAAAATAATTTTCTTGGGTGGCGAAAGCCAGGGTATATTTTTGGCTAGGCTTATATAGGCCCTAGGGCTGATAGCCTAGTACCTACCTATGAACCTTTTTCCACAGCTGCAGAAGAGAGGGCCTCGAATGTGAGGTCCTATGCTAGGCGACTGGAAAGCATGAGAGAAATATGGTAAATAAGAATAATTATATGATGTACTCCTATTGCAGCCGTAACAGTTATAGATGGATTAGTTACTATATCATACTTTGTTATGAATTTGGAAATGCATATCTGCATAGTAGCTTTCAATGCTACCTCTATCTGCTGAAAAAACAGATTTAAGAATCACTACTTTGCTCTGGTCAGTGTAGGATCCATGGTTGCCTGTCAAGTACTTTATATTGAAGTCAATAAATAAATGAGTGTCAAAATGTTATGTTAACCCAAATCCTATACAACTATCCATGTGTGTAATAGTAAAATTTGAAATACATTCCTAATTATGGGTCCTTGTACACAAAATATTTATGATATGCCAAGGTATCCTGCTCTAAAAGGTGGAGAGGTATGGTCTGAAACACAAAGCAACAGTTGCAGATTCCCAGGTAAGAGTGGCAATGAGTCTATAAAGTGTAAAATGAAAGTGAGTTTGCATTATGTTGTATTCTAATGGAAAAATCAGTAGACACTGCTTGTGGCTTGTAATATCACACTCCTCAAATATGTAAATTATCTGATTACAATACTGTGTTAGCTTTTCATCAATAAAAATATAGTACTGTCATATAATCATCATTATAGCATATGCAGTGCAGACCTGCAGACCTGTTGCTGCAATGGCCTGCTGTCACATATAAGCACTGTACATGTAATCCAAGTAATAAAGAGATTTGTTAGCAGTTGTTATTGTTTAAAGTAGACTGTAACAGAATATAATAAAAGTTATTTTGAAAGCTTGTTGTATAATGTTTCAAAAGTTGCTATTGTTCTCCTTTTTTCTCTTACCCCACCCCATAGCTTATTTTTGTTATTTCTGGATTACTTATTTTATTATGATTTTTTTCTTATTATTAAAATAATATTACTTATTTAATCATATTTTACCTTATTATATCATTTTTTAGCATTTCTTATGTTTTGTTTATTATATATAATTTTATCTTCTGTTTATATTACATTTTTATTATGTATCATTCTGTTTGTATTATTATTATTTAACCTTTTTAATATTGTTTATTTTTTATTTTTGTAAATTCTTTGATTACTTTTATTTCATGTTTTATTTCAGTTTTGTTTTTGTTTTTTCTTTATGTTATTACTACAGCACAGTAGGGTAGGCCAGTTCCTGATGATCTGCCTACCCTCACTCCACCGGCTGCAGCACCAAGGCCCAACACTTCTGGGCTGCCATCTGATGGCACTCCCCCACTGCCACTGCTTTACCTGGACCCTCAGATAGATCTGCTCCAGGGGCCAGACATGTGGTCCCCTCTGGGAGCAGAGGCAGAGGGGGTGCATACATCACCCCTGCTGAGTTGCCAGATGTGGTGCATAGATTTGTGCACCAGACTATGGGCACACAAATACACTAGATGGAGAACATGTTCTCCATCCTTGAAAGGCAAACTGGCTGTAGACCAAGATGTCGGCCTACAGCCAGTTTGCCTTTCAAGGATGGAGAACATGTTCTCCATTTTGCTGATGCGCCTACTTGACACACCTATTTTGGTCCAAATGACATTGAAGGGAGACTCAAAGAGGAAGAATTCCAAAAAGAATTTCTGCTTAAACAGAATACATGGCTGCTTAACAAAATAGATGACTTAGAAAACAAGGAAAGGAGAAACAACATAATGATCTGTGGTGTGCCTGAAAACACTGAAGGTGAAGACACTATTTATTTATTTTACATTTGTTAACCGGGAAAGTCCAACTGGATATAGGTCCATTTTCAGTAGAGGCTCGGGGAGAAAAGCTCCAGACATACATAACAAGTATACAGATGTTTAAATTCTATGCTGGACACATTACTCATGTACCTACACAGTTTACATTTACCACAAGAAAAACTCCCTACAGAACAGGTCACAGAGCTCATAGTCATTTGATTATTCTTACACTCTAGAACTTGTTTAATACTAGTGATCTTCTTGTAAGAAAAACAAGGTTAGGGGTTGTTACACTTGCAACACTACTAATGTTGTATATTGTGCCACATGTGACACATGCCAGAAGTTCTATGTTGGTAAAACTATTAGACCACAAATATTTTGATAGCTGATGAACTGCCTGGTCTTAATGGTATTGTCAATATGAAATGTTTTTTGCAGATGGCCAGAAATAGATAGTTTATCAGTTTGATTCATTATTATATTAATATTTTATTAAATTGCACTACAGTGCAATTATAATTATTTAGATTTATTAATAATACATACATTACACATTTTTACAAAGCATAGTATTTTATTTATTTTATTTTACATTGTTACATTATTTCATGTATATTTATATTGTAATTGTTATGACAGTGGATTTTTTGTATTTGCATTCATCATATTTAAGATTTATACAGGAAGATTTCTTTAAGATTTTTCTATGAAAGTCATGTGACTCAATTTGTAACCATTTATAAGGGATTTTGAATGAAAGAGATTTTGTTCTGATGAAGCTCTTGTGAATTAAAGTGAGTGAAAGTGCTTAACTATACAATACTTGCAGCCCTGTGTTTGGATTTATTGTCTCCAGTTGTTTTTTTCGCATCATTTTTTTACTTTCTATCTAGTGGAAGTAGTTTTAGGTTGGTCCAGTCACATGAGTTAAGTTCATTTTGGAATTCAGTCTGAATAAAGTTGTTATTACTCCTAATGGTTTTAAAGGTAGATTGTTGAGGGATGTTATCTCTTTTCCTGATTATATAGGTGAGGAAGTGATCACTGATGTCCTCAGGTAGGGTGACTGCTTTATATATATGGGGGTGGTTGTTTATTAGAATCCAGTCTAAGATACTTTCCTTATTGTTAGGCTTATTGATTCTGGTAGGGGAAGATATGATCTGGGAGAAGCCATGCAAATTTATATGGCGGTGGGGAAGTCTGAAGAACAATTGTTCCAGTCGATATTAAAGTTTCTGAGAATAATAGTTTCTTGGGGGCAGTTAGTGGACAGTCATTGGAGGATACCATCCAAGGTATTTGTGTTACTACCTGGAGGAATATAGATACACGCAATCTTTATAGATTTGTGTTTATTGATTTGGACCTTAGTGATGAGTATTTCTGCATTGTCAGTTAGCAAGGCATGTGGAGTACTAGTTTTGGTTACTTCTAGTGTGGATTTATACAAGATGGCTACCCCCTCCCTTCCTAGAGATGCAATCAAGTCTTAATATATCGTAACCTGGGGGTTTAACCTCATTATCAGTGGTAGTAGGTTTGAGCCAGGTTTCGGAAAGGCACAGTACATCAGGGGAGTGCACATCCAAGAGGGCATGTAAGTAGTGAATTTTCTTGTTTATAGTTCTAATGTTTAGGTGACAGACTAGGAGTGAGTTGGAGGACTTATTTGAGTTTCGCAGGCTAGTAAGGGTGTTATTTGTAGGGTTGGTAGCATCAGGTGGGCTTGAGCCTGGGTTAAGGTGGATGTCACCATCCACTATGAGGTTAGGTAGTAATCTAATTGCACGTCTCTGGAGTTTTATTAAGAGTTTGTGATAATATTTAGTTCTAGGGTTAATATATGTGGCTTGAATGGGATGTTGAGATTTTACATTAGAAGAGTTTGATGAGAGGTGGGGTAATGGTTGATTTAGGTTAATTAATGGATTAGGAGTGCTGGTTTTGGATCTGGACTAGTGAGAGCCTGGGAGGTATTAAAATTCATAGGCTGTGAGAAGATAAAGAGCGATCAGTGGTGGTATTAGCCAGTAAAATGGCTTTGATTTAGTAGGAGTGGTGAAGATGTGCGCAGGTATTATGGTAATATTTAAGCATAGCTTGTTTATAACTAAAGATGGGAGGGTTACTAATTAGTGTAGAGTTAGAGGGTGGAGAGGCTGAGAGGGTTATTAATTAGTTTAGAGTAAGAGACTGGAGAGAGTTTGAGTAGTAGGGGTGGGTCCAATGAATGAAAGGGGTAAAGCTGATTATGTTCAGATGAGGGGGAGTGGCAAGGTGATTATAAAGGAGTGGGGCTAATCCATTTCATTCTTAGCAACCTGGATTCCTGAATTTTTAGACTTGAAAGAGGGACTTTCATTTGGAATTGAAAGGGCGCATAGAGCACTGAGGAAACCGCTTCTAATTCAACAAATACTCCACCTAGAGCCGTAGTTATACAATTTCTTTCATTTCTGGACAAGGAACTAATATTAAAATCTGCTTGGAGAAAATCACCCTTAAAATACAATCAAAGCCTGATAAGGTTTTACAATGATTATTCTTCCAGAATACTAGAACAAAGGAAAAAAGTCTGGTCAATAATAAAACTGTTGAAGCAAAACAACATTAAAGCACAGCTGGCCTTTCCAGCCAAGATAAAAATACTTTTTGCCAATGAGATGAGAACCTTTAATGACTTAGAAGAAGCTACTATATTCATCAAAAACAACAACATAGTGCCTATCCCAGAAGAAATGGAATGGATGGCCCCTACTCTTAAAATAATAAAAGAAACAAATCACTGGACTGATGCTAGAAATAAGAAACAAAAAACTGATTCCAAGATAGGTGTCCCAAAAATAACTCTTACAACTACATCTCTCAAAGTA